>NC_057812.1:31097265-31399461 GCF_018294505.1 Triticum aestivum
TTAGTTGAATTAGTTGAATTAATTAGTTGAACTAGTTAGTTGAATTAGTTCAATTAATTAGGTATATTTTTCGTAAGTGCTTAGTTGAATTAGTTCAATTAATTAGTTGAACTAGTTGAATTAACAGAATTAGTTGAATTAATAGAACTAATAAGTGTTTAATGTTTCACCTATGAACATAGGAATGTCGTCTGACGACGAACACGATTTCATTATGTGCGAATACTGCGAAGACCAGCGCGTCCTGTGCGGCAGAAATTTTCTAGTTGATGATAGACGCTTCAGCATCAAGCTGGATGAGAACTTCGAAGTGGATACAGTAAGTCACAATGACAAGTCTTTTTTCATAATTAAGCATGACTTATGCTTCATTTGCTTCAACTTTTAATTTTATTTTTCACTATTCTACTAGCGTATCCCCTACCATGCAAGAATTTTTTTCTTGGATAAGATAGGTTTCACTCCTAACAAAACTATGGAGGTAAAAAGAGTTTACTTGAAGACCGAGCATGGTTATACCTTCAACGTCAAATTATACAATGCAGACACATACAACTATTTTGAATGCAAAACTTGGCAAGCACTATGCAAGGCTTATGCATTTGAGCCTGATATGGTTATCACCTTTGATATTCGTCCGGAAGATGATATTGAAGGTAATAGAGACATCTGGGTCGATGTGCAGACGCCTCCAGTTCTACCATTATGTGAGTTTCTCAACCATATTTATGTCTTCGATATGAGATTATTTGAACCAGTTGAATAATTAATAGATCTCAATTTATATTGACAGGTTACTTCCAATCAAGCAAACATGTCCAGCGCTTGGTAGACATGACCGTGCACTGTCCCGGGGCTGAACTAAACTGCGAGGAGACAAGTCATTATGTTTCATGGCTTGAGGATCTTGATGCTGTCAAGACAAAAAAAATTCCTACACTTAGAAATGTTAGTACTCAAAACGTGCGACCAATAGTGTTCGTATTGAACTACGGTCACATATATTTAGGAAAGATGGTAAGATTTATACTATTTATCCTCAGTGCATCTTTTGCATACATTATTTTTTAAGCTAAACTTCATTGCTAAGTATGTTACTATACGATGTTCTTCAACAGGGACTCCCGATGAATGTTGTGCCTGATTGGATCGAGACTAAATGTACCATGAATATTGTTAGCTTACGACCAAGATATCCTACAATGCACTTTAGTGCATTCGGGATTTCTAATAGCGAGCAATGCTTAATAGTGAAAGACTGGAGCAAAATTGTGAACGATCACAGAGAAGTACTAGGGGGCAGCAATCAGAAGCGCAACCCACGATTAGGAGACAGGTTCATCTGCATGCTCCAATATGATGAATCACCAAAGCTATACATGTTCTATGCTATTTTACCTGAGAGAGAGAGAGCAGCAGGAGTGATTAATTAGCTAGTTCATGCTCTTATTACTTGTCCTCTCATGTCTGTGTTCTTCGTCCTGAACTTAATCTCAAAGAGTGATATGCTTTTGTGGTGTTATGAACGCTTATAATATCATTACCATCTGGAACTCGATGATATCTTTGCTTCTGGTGCAAGTGAATGTTTCTTCTTTAAGCTAGTGTTGGTGGTGATTAGATAGCGGTAATGACTATATGATGATTAAGTAGTGGTAATGAGACGACTATTATATCATGACTTCTAGCTAGCTATGAAAACTGTTGTTGGTGATGATATATATGATGCAAGAGTTTTTATATTAATATGATGATGATGAGTTATTATATCATTTATGAAAGAAACTGCATATTAGTTTCAACTAGATGGATTCTAGCTAAGTGATCAAGTATATGCCATATCCATATTACCTCGATCACTTAATTAGGTGATCAAGTATATATAATATGGATATGACATATACTTGATGATTTAGCTAGGATCCGCATGCATCCAGTCAAACTAATCTGCGGTACATTCACCTAATGATTTAACAACACATTATAATGTAAAACAATCACTAAATTAAATTGAAAACACAAAATTAAAGTAAAAATAAAAAATAAAACCAAAACACACCCAAACATTTAGTACCGGTTGGTGTTACCAACCGGTACTAATGTCCTACACGCCCACGGAGCTGGCTCGTGCCACGTGGTTGCCCTTTAGCATCGGTTCATGTTGAACCGGTACTAAGGGGGGGGGGCTTTAGTGCCCACAATTTAGTGCCGGTTACTGAACCGGCACTAAAGGGCCTCATGAACCGGTGCTATTGCCCGGTTCTACACTAGTGGCTTCTTCATTTTGCTTTTCCTTCGAGCTTCGGCTCGATGAGCCCCTCAAAAGTCTCTTCATCATTTTCTGAAATATTCTGAAATTTTTAGTAACTTCAAACAAAAGTGAACCAAGCTCAACAAAATTGATAGCAACTACTCCTACAAGTGCCTAGAGCCTATATCAAGCATTAGAACTACTTGGAACCATATAAATTTGACATGCAAGCTCAAGAACATGGTAACCTAGGCAGCACAAATTTGCAATGAATAAAGCACTAGAAAAAAAACTAATTGGAACAATGGAGGAGTCACATACCAAGGAACAATCTCCCCAAGCAATTTTGTGAGAGGTGCTTTGAGCAAGGAGATCGAAAATCACAGCAAAGTGAGCTAGAACTCGTGCTTGAGCCAAATATTCGTATTTGTGGGAGGAAGAAGAATTGTATGGGTGCAGGAATAAGTGGAGGAGGGCCACCGTGGGCCCATGAGGCCGGGGCGCGCCCTGGGGGTAGGGCGCGCCCTCCGCCCTCGTGGCCAGGTGGTTCACCCCTTGGTGTGTTCTCAGTTCCATAAATCCTCAAATATTCCAGAAAAATTCATATTTCATTTTCGGGGCATTTGGAGAACTTTTATTTTCGGGGTATTTTTATATTGCACAGATAAATCAGAAAATAGACAGAAAAATACTATTTACTTTATTTCAACTAAATAACAGAAAATAGAAAGAGGGTACAGAAGGTTGTGCCTTCTAGTTTCATCCATCTCATGCTCATCAAAAGGAATCCACTAACAAGGTTGATCAAGTCTTGTTAACAGACTCATTCCGAGCAACATGGAACCGGAGAAATATCGAATAACACTATGTTACCTCAACGGGGATATGCACATCCCCAATAATAAGAATATCATATTTCTTCTTGACAGTAGGAAGAGGAAATTCAAAACCTCCAAATATAATCGATGGAATTTTTCCAATAGAGTTGATACTATGAACTTGAGGTTGTTTCCTGGGAAAGTGTACCGTATGCTCATTACCATTAACATGAAAAGTGACATTGTCTTTGTTGCAATCATTAACAGCACTTGCAGTATTCAAAAAAGGTCTTCCAAGAATAATAGACATACTATCATCCCTGGGAATATCAAGAATAACAAAGTCCGTTAAAATAGTAGCGTTTGCAACCACAACAGGCACATCCTCACGTATACCGACAGGTATAGCAGTTGATTTATCAGCCATTTGCAAAGATATTTCAGTAGGTGTCAACTTATTCAAGTCAAGTCTATGATATAAAGAGAGGGGCATAACACTAACGCCGGCTCCAAGATCACATAAAGCAGTTTTAACATAGTTTCTTTTAATGGAGCATGATATAGTGGGTACTCCTGGATCTCCAAGTTTCTTTGGTATTCCACCCTTAAAAGTATAATTAGCAAGCATGGTGGAAATCTCAGCTTCCGGTATCTTTCTTTTATTAGTGACAATATCTTTCATATATTTAGCATAAGGATTCATTTTGAGTATATCAGTTAATCGCATATGCAAAAAGATAGGTCTAATCATTTCAGCAAAGAACTCAAAATCCTCATCATCCTTTTTCTTGGATGGTTTGGGAGTAAAAGGCATGGTTTCTGAACCCATGGCTCCCTTTCTTTACCATGTTTCCTAGCAACAAAGTCTATGTTATCATAACGTTGATTCTTTGATTGTGGGTTATCAAGATCAACATCAGGTTCAATTTCTACATCATTATCGTTACTAGTTTGAGCATCATCATGAACACTATCATTAACATTTTCACTAGGTTCATGTTCATTACCAGATTGTGTTTCAGCATCAGACATAGAGATATCATTTGGATTCTCAGGTGGTTCAACAATAGGTTCACTAGAAGTTTGCAAAGTCCTATCATTTTTCTTTTTCTTCCTTTTAGAAGAGCTAGGTGCATCAATATTATTTCTCTGAGAATCTTGCTCAATTCTCTTAGGGTGGCCTTCAAGATACAAATGTTCCTGAGTCATTCTACCAGTTCTAGTAGCCACTCTAACATCATAATCATTTTTCTTACTATTCATTTCATTGAGCAAATCATTTTGAGCTTTAAGTACTTGTTCTACTTGAGTGGTAACCACAGAAGCATGTTTGCTAACGAGTTTAAGTTCACCTCTAACATTAGCCATATAATCACCCAAGTATTTAATCATATAAGCATTTTTTTAATTGTCTACCAAAATAAGCATTGAAATCTTCTTGCTTAAACATAAAGTTATCAAACTCATGCAAGCATAGGCTAGCAATTTTAGTAGGAGGGATTTCAGCTCTATCATATCAAGACCAGGAGGTTCTTCAATAGGTACTGGATCAAGATCATATGTTTCTTCAACAGGCGGTAGATTAAGACCATGTATTTCTTCAATAGGAGGTAAATTCTTAACATCTTCAGCTTTAATACCTTTTTGTTTCATAGATTTATTTGCCTCTTGCATATCTTTAGGACTAAGAAATAGTACACCTCTCTTCTTCAGAGTTGGTTTAGCAATAGGCTCAGTAATTGGAGCAGGAGCTGGCTCAGGAAGTGCCCAATTATTTTCATTTGTCAACATATTATTCAATAGAATTTCAGCTTCATCTGGTGTTCTTTCCCTGAAAACAGAACCAGCACAACTATCCAGGTAATCTCTGGAAGCATCGGTTAGTCCATTATAAAAGATATCGAGTGTTTCATTTTTCTTAAGAGGATGATTAGGCAAAGCATTAAGTAACTTGAGAAGCCACCCCAAGCTTGTGGGAGACTCTCTTCTTCAATTTGCACAAAGTTGTATATTTTCCTCAGAGCAGCTTGTTTCTTATGAGCAGGGAAATATTTAGCAGAGAAGTAATAAATCATATCCTGGGGACTACGCACACAACCAGGATCAAGAGAATTAAACCATATCTTAGCATCACCCTTTAATGAGAACGGAAATATTTTAAGGATATAAAAGTAGCGAGATCTCCCATCATTAGTGAACAGGGTGGCTATATCATTTAATTTAGTAAGATGTGCCGCAACAGTTTCAGATTCATAGCCATGAAAAGGATCAGATTCAACCAAAGTAATTATACCAGGATCAACAGAGAATTCATAATCCTTATCGGCAACACAGATAGGTGAAGTAGCAAAAGCAGGGTCGGGTTTCATTCTATCTTTAAGAGATTGCTTATTCCAATTAGCTAATAACCTCTTGAGCTCATATCTATCTTTGCAAGCTAAAATAGCTGCAGAAGATTCCATATCAAAAACATAACCCAAAGGAAAAACAAGCATATCTTGATCATCACTTTCATCAATATAATCAGTTTCAATAATTTCTTTCTCTCTAGCCCTAGCAATTTGTTCATCAAGAAATTCACTAAGGGGCACAGTAGTATCAAGCATAGAAGTAGTTTCATCATAAGTATCATGCATATCAGAAGTGGCATCATCAATAACATGCGACATATCAGAACGAATAGCAGAAGCAGGTTTAGGTGTCGCAAGCTTACTCAAAACAGAAGGTGAATCAAGTGCAGAGCTAGATGGCAGTTCCTTACCTCCCCTCTTAGTTAAGGGATAAATTGTTGTCTTAGCGTCTTTCAAGTTCTTCATAGTGACCAGCAGATATAAATCCCAAGTGACTCAAAGAATAGAGCTATGCTCCCCGGCAACGGCGCCAGAAAATAGTCTTGATAACCCACAAGTATAGGGGATTGCAACAGTTTTCGAGGGTAGAGTATTCAACCCAAATTTGTTGATTCGACACAAGGGGAGCCAAAGAATGTTCTCAAGTATTAGCAGTTGAGTTGTCAATTCAACCACACCTGGATAACTTAATATCTGAAGCAAAGTGTTTATTAGCAAAGTAATATGATAGTAGTGGTAATGGTAAAAAAAGTAACAGAAGCAAAAGTAATATTTTTGGTGTTTTGTAGTGATTGTAACAGTAACAACGGGAAAGTAAATAAATGAGAACCAATATAGGAAAAGCTCGTAGGCATTGGATCGGTGATGGATAATTATGCCGGATGCGGTTCATCATGTAACAGTCATAACATAGGGTGACACATAACTAGCTCCAATTCATCAATGTAATGTAGGCATGTATTCCGAATATAGTCATACGTGCTTATGCAAAAGAACTTGCATGACATCTTTTGTCCTACCCTCCCGTGGCAGCGGGGTCCTAATGGAAACTAAGGGATATTAAGGCGTCCTTTTAATAATGTACCGGAACAAAGCATTAGCACATAGTGAATACATGAACTCCTCAAACTATGGTCATCACCGGGAGTGGTCCTGATTATTATCACTTCAGGGTTGCTGGATCATAACACATAGTAGGTGACTATAGACTTGCAAGATAGGATCAAGAACACACATATATTCATGAAAACATAATAGGTTCAGATCTGAAATCATGGCACTCGGGCCCTAGTGAAAAGCATTAAGCATAGCAAAGTCATAGCAACATCAATCTCAGAACATAGTGGATACTAGGGATCAAACCCTAACAAAACTAACTCGATTACATGATAGATCTCATCCAACCCATCATCGTCTAGCAAGCCTACGATGGAATTACTCACACACGGCGGTGATCATCATGAAATTGGTGATGGAGGATGGTTGATGATGACGACGGCGGCGAATCCCCCTCTCCGGAGCCCCGAACAGACTCCAGATCAGCCCTCCCGAGAGGTTTTAGGGCTTGGCGGCAGCTCCGTATCATAAAACGCTATAATTTCTTCTCCTTGATTTTTCTCTCTCCGAAAGCAAACATATAGAGTTGGAGTTGGCGTTGGAGGAGCTCCAGGGGGCCCACGAGGTAGGGGGCGCGCCCCCCACCCTCGTTGACAGGGTGTGGGCCCCCTGGTCTTCATCTTTGGCGAGGATTTTTTATTATTTCTGAAAAGTTTTTCCGTGGAGTTTCAGGTCATTCAGAGAAGTTTTGTTTCTGCACATAAATAACACCATGGAAAGTCTGCTGAAAACAGCGTTAGTCTGGGTTAGTTCCATTCAAATCATGCAAGTTAGAGTCCAAAACAAGGGAAAAAGTGTTTGGAAAAGTAGATACGACGGAGACGTATCAGTGCGGCACCCCGAACTTGTAGCATTATATGCATCAGCTCAGAATCATGTCTTGGGTCAATAGTTGGGTTTGCCCGGGTCCCATGTTTTGGTACCTTACGTTCCGCTATATCGGCTAAGGTAGCACTGGGAGAACTACTGCGATTGTGTCCCAGATCTTCCAGACAAGCATCTCAGTAGAGAAAGCCGAAAACTGACTGCCATGATGCGTCGAGAGCTGGTCGCTGTTCGAGAGGTCTCAAATCCTTACAGATTTTTTCCGCTTTGGGCGAGGAGTCGGCCTTGTCCGATTTAGGCGTACATAGCGCCCCAAGTTCGGCCTTCCGAATACTAGGGGCTTCACCAAAATTTAAAATTGTAGACTTCTATGGCTAAGTGAGAAGTGATAAAGCTTTATAGTCTGATTGCCTGGTTCGTTGTGCTCAACACCTCCTTCGAAGGACCCAAAACTGGGATAAAGAGTGATCAGGTTTATCCGGAACACCTCAGTACTAGTTACATGGGGGCAGAAGCCGACGACTAGCCAACTCTCAGATTTTATAAACAGCCGCACATAAGGCAATATTTTAAATCAACAAGCATTATATAACGCACATGAACTCGTTTTCATCCTATAGGATCACATGAGTACATTCATTCAAATATTACATCCTTAGAACATTACTCCACCACAAGGCGAGCACCCTTTAGGACACTATCATAATACTATTTGGGGTGGCGATGCTCCTTGCCCTCCGGCGGTCCCTCCTTCACCAGCTTTTCGGCATCCATCTTCGCCTAGTGCACTTTCGCCCGGGCAAAAGCCCTGCGCGCACCGTCAATGCAGACGGACCACTTTATGACTTCAAACCGTGTGCAGGCATTCACAAGCTGCTTTACCAGGCCAAAGTAGCTGCCAGGCAGGGGCTCGCCAGGCCACATCCGGACTATGAGACCCCTCATGGCCAGTTCGGCCGCCTTGTAAAGCTCGACCAGTTGCTTCAACTGGTCGCTCAAGGGCATCGGATGTTTGGTCCCAGTATACTGAGACCAGAACAACTTCTCTATTGAGCTCCCTTCCTCGGCCCAGTAGAACTCTGCGGCATCCGATACGCTGCGGGGCAGATCTGCGAACGCTCCTGGAGAGCTCCGAATTCAGGTAAGTAAAATGAAAGTTTCCTTCACATGCTTGCTTTGCATAATGAATGCCTTACCCACTGCTATCTTCTTGACCGCCTGAATCTCCTGGAGGGCCTTTTGGGCTTCGGCCTTGGCATTTTGTGCGTTCTCGAGGGCCTTCGCAAGCTCGGACCCTTGCGTCTTAGAGTCACGCTCCAATGACTCGTATTTCTTGACAAAATCATGGAGCTCTTGCTGAACCTCGCAGATTCGGGCCTCGTGCTTCTCGCGCTCGATGTGCTCCTTGGTCGCTTTGTCTTTAGCCTCGGACAACGCCTTTTTCAGGGCCGCCACTTCGGTCGTGGACCCTAGCAAAATACATGACGATCCTATGATCTAACAACTGTCTTCTTTTTTATCGATATACAGACGGGGTATCACTTACCTTTGTTCTCTTCGAGCTGCCTCTTGGTAAGGCCGAGCTCTTCCTCGGACCGCTCAAGGTCCCAATTTAGTGCGAAGACCTCTACCGTGCGAGCGGCAGCGGCCAGCAGCGAAGCCTGCTTATTCACATAGACATATTTTGATTAGACTCCTGTGATTATTATGTGATCCTCTGTTCGGCCTTTCTTTGCGAACACCAAACAGAGCATCAGGGGCTACTGTCTATGCTATAACATTTTCTCATAATTTGATTACTTACCTCAAAGCCTGTTAGGAGGCTGGCACAGGCTTCAGTCAGTCCGCTTTTAGCGGACTGAACCTTCTTGACCACCGCACTCATGATAGTGCGGTGCTCTTCGTCAATGGAAGCGCCGCGAAGCGCTTCCAGCAAATTGTCCGATGCCTCTGGATGGACAAAGTCCAGCGGCACAGATGGCTTGCCCCCTTGGCGAGGGGTCGCCAGACAGAATCCAGAACCACTGGAGGTTCCGGCGCAGTATTCGGCTGGGGGCTAAACTTGGTGCCCCCGGCGTTAGAGCCCATGGGAGTCGTGCCCCCATGCGCCCAGCGTCTGGAATGTCACCTTGGGGCGCCTCCAAAACTATCTCCCCTTGGTTCAGTGCCCTTTGAGACAACACCTTGACGTCGTCCGTAGGGCGGGGGGAGGAGGCGGTCGGGAGTGAATCGCTGTTCATCTCCGACTGGCCCAAAGACTCATCCGAAGAGGATACATCAATATGGACTTTGGATGGACGGCATGATCATGTTTGGCATGATAATAAGAAATGAAATAAAACATACCAAGAACTATTATGGTATCCGGATACTTACGACTTTGCCAGAGGCTTGTCCCTGGGTAACCACTCCTCGTCGCTGAAAGCGGCCGCTGTGGAGCAGTCCGGAAGGAGGGTCCTTCCCTTCTTGGACCCTTCGGCCTCCCCAGATGGGGCGGCCTTCCTTTTCTTGTCTCCCCCGGCTGGGGGGTGAGAACTTTTCTCTTCCTCCTCCTTGTTTTCGTGGGAGGAGGGCGCCTCAGTGTTATCGAACGATGAGTCCGGTACAACCTTGCGCCGGAGACCTTTCCTGGTCCCCGTGGCCTTCTTCTCGGCCTTCTTCTCCAGCACCTCATAGGGCGCCGGAACCAACATTTCCGTTAGGAGAGCCCCTGCTGGATCTTCGGGCAGTGGGGCCGGACAATTATCCGCTCCGCTGCCGCGACCAAGTCCTGTTAAATGGCGTGGAGGCTTAGATCCCTCACATGATTATACTGGGGAAAGGAATATCTTATGAGGTATAAGGAGCTTACCGGATTGGCAGGGCGCTTTGCGCTTAGTCAGCGATCCTCGGTAAGGGGAGGAGGTACCTCGGCGGACTTGAACAACACCTTCTGGATGTCTTAGTGCATCGCGTCGAAGAGCTCTCGCAGTGTCTGGTGATACGTCTCCGTCGTATCTACTTTACCAAACACTTTTGCCCTTGTTTTGGACTCTAACTTGCATGATTTGAATGGAACAAACTCGGACTGACGCTATTTTTCAGCAGCCTTTCCATGGTGTTATTTATGTGCAGAAACAAAAGTTCTCGGAATGA
Organism: Triticum aestivum; assembly: GCF_018294505.1. Classification (NCBI taxonomy): domain Eukaryota; kingdom Viridiplantae; phylum Streptophyta; class Magnoliopsida; order Poales; family Poaceae; genus Triticum; species Triticum aestivum. Next base: position 31,107,762 of record NC_057812.1, read on the forward strand.
CCTGGAACTCCACGGAACATCTTTTTGGAAAATATTAAAAATATTGGAAGAAAAATCCACGTCAGGGGGCCCACACCCTGTCCACGAGGGTGGGGGGCGCGCCCCTTGCCTTGTGGGCCCCCTGACGCTCCACCAACCTCACCTCCAACTCCATATATTCACTTTCGGGGAGAAATAAATGAGGGAGAAGGATCCATCGCGTTTTACGATACAAAGCCGCCGCCAAGCCCTAAAACCTCTCAGGAGGGCTGATCTGGAGTCCGTTCGGGGCTCCGAAGAGGGGGATTCGTCGCCGTCGTCATCATCAACCATCCCCCATCACCAATTTCATGATGCTCACCGTCGTGCGTGAGTAATTCCATCATAGGCTTGCTGGACGGTGATGGGTTGGATGGGATTTATCATGTAATCGAGTTAGTTTTGTTAGGGTTTGATCCCTAGTATCCACTATGTTCTGAGATTAATGTTGCGATGACTTTGCTATGCTTAATGCTTGTCACTAGGGCCCGAGTGCCATGATTTCAGATCTGAACCTATTATGTTTTCATGAATATATGTGAGTTTTTGATCCTATCTTGCAAGTCTATAGTCACCTACTATGTGTTATGATCCGGCAACCTCGAAGTGACAATAATTGGGACCACTCCCGGTGATGACTGTAGTTTGAGGAGTTCGTGTATTCACTATGTGTTAATGCTTTGGTCCGGTACTTTATTAAAAGGAGTCCTTAATATCCCTTAGTTTCCATTAGGACCCCGCTGCCACGGGAGGGTAGGACAAAAGATGTCATGCAAGTTCTTTTCCATAAGTACGTATGACTATATTCTGAATACATGCGTACATTACATTGATGAATTAGAGCTAGTTCTGTGTCACCCTATGTTATGACGGTTACATGATGAACCACATCCGGCATAATTCTCCATCACCGATACAATGCCTACGAGCTTTTCACATATTGTTCCTCGCTTATTTACTTTTCGGTTGCTACTGTTACAATCACTACAAAACCCAAAAATATTACTTTTGCTACTGTCACCGTTACTTCCATATTACATTTCTACTAAATACTTTGCTGCAGATACTAAGTTATCCAGGTGTGGTTGAATTGACAACTCAATTGCGAATACTTGAGAATATTCTTTGGCTCCCCTTGTGTCGAATCAATAAATTTGGGTTGAATACTCTACCCTCGAAAACTGTTGCGATCCCCTATACTTGTGGGTTATCAAGACTATTTTCTGGCGTCGTAGTCGGGGAGCATCTGCTGGTCACTATGAAGAACTTGAAAGACGCTAAGACAACAATTTATCCCTCAACTACGAGGGGAGGTAAGGAACTGCCATCTAGCTCTGCACTTGATTCACCTTCTGTTTTGAGTAAGCTTGCGACAACTAAACCTGCTTCTGCTATTCGTTTTGATATGTCACATGTTATTGATGATGCCATTTCTGCTATGCATGATACTTATGATGAAACTACTTCTATGCTTGATACTACTGTGGCACTTGGTGAATTCCTTGATGAACAACTTGCTAGGGCTAGAGAGAATGAAATTATTGAAACTAATAATATTGAAGATAGTGATGATGAAGACTCTCCCCCTAATAAATATGAATTGCCTGTTGTGCCTGAGGGTTATGTTTTGGATGAAGAATCTGCTAGAGCTATTTTAGCTTGCAATGATATAAGTGATCTTAAGATATTATTAGCTAAATGGAAGCAGCGATCTCTTAATGCTAGAATGAAACATGACCCTTCTTTTGCTGCTTCACCTATCTATGTTACTGATAAGGATTATGAATTCTCTGTTGATCCTGATATAATTACTTTGGTTGAATCTGATCCTTTTTATGGCTATGACTCTGAAACTGTTGTGGCACATCTTACTAAATTAAATGATATAGCCACCCTGTTCACTAATGATGAGAAATCTCGCTACCTTTATATCCTTAAAATATTTCCTTTCTCATTAAAGGGTGATGCTAAGATATGGTTTAATTCACTTGATCCTTGTTGTGTGCGTAGTCCCTAGGATATGATTTATTACTTCTCTCCTAAATATTTCCCCGCTCATAAGAAACAAGCTGCTTTAAGGGAAATATATAATTTTCTGCAAATTGAAGAAGAGAGTCTCCCACAAGCTTGGGGGAGGATTCTCCAATTACTTAATGCTTTGCCTGATCATCCTCTCAAGAAAAATGAAATACTTGATATCTTTTATAATGGACTAACCGATGCTTCCAGAGATTACCTGGATCGCTGTGCTGGTTCTGTTTTCAGGGAAAGAACACCCGCTGAAGCTGAAATTCTATTGAATAATATGTTGACAAATGAAAATAATTGGACATGTCATGAGCCAGCTCCTGAGCCAATTTCTAAGCCTATTCCTAAACCAACTCCGAAGAAAAGAGGTGTTCTATTTCTCAGTCCTGAAGATATGCAAGAGGCAAAGAAATCCATGAAAGGAAAGGGTATAAAAGTTGAAGATGTTAAGAATTTACCTCCTATTGAGGAAATACATGGTCTTAATTTACCGCCTGTTAAAGAAACATATTATCTTAATCCATTACCTATTGAAGAAACTCATGGTCTTGATAACCCGACATAGGTAGTAAAGGTAAATTCTCTCTATAGATTTGATGAAGGTAATATTCCTCACTATAAGTCTGCTAGACAATGCTTAGAAGAGTTTGATAATTTTATTGTCAAACAGGAAAACTTCAATGCTTATTTTGGTAGACAAGTGAAATAAAATTCCGATATGCTTGAACACTTGGGTGATTATATGTCTAGAGTTAAAGGTGAACTTAAACTCATTAGTAAACATGCTTCTATGGTTACCACTCAAGTAGAACAAGTACATAAGGCTCAAAATGATTTGCTCAATGAATTAAATAGTAAGAATAATGATTATGCTGTTAGAGTGGCTACTAGAACTGGTAAAATGACTCAGGAATCTTTGTATCCTGAAGGCCACCCTAAGAGAATTGAGCAAGATTCTCAGAGAAATAATATTGATGCACGTAGTCCTTCTAAAAAGAAGAAAAAGAAAAATGATAGGACTTTGCATGCTTCTAGTGAACCTATTGCTGAACCACATGAGAATCCAGATGATATATCTATTTCTGATGCTGAAACACAATCTGGTAATGAACATGAACCTAGTGATAATGTTAATGATGATGTTCATGATGATGCTCAACCTAGTAATGATAATGATGTAGAAATTGAACCTGCTGTTGATCTTGATAACCCACAATCAAAGAATCAACGTTATGATAAGAGAGACTTTGTTGCTAGGAAACACGGTAAAGAAAGGGAGCCATGGGTTGAGAAACCCATGCCTTTTACTCCCAAACCATCCAAGAAAAAGGATGATGAGGATTTTGAGCGCTTTGCTGAAATGATTAAACCTATCTTTTTGCGTATGCGATTAACTGATATGCTCAAAATGAATTCTTATGCTAAGTATATGAAAGAAATTGTCACAAATAAAAGAAAGATACCGGAAGCTGAAATCTCCACCATGCTTGCTAATTATACTTTTAAGGGTGGAATACCTAAGAAACTTGGAGATCCAGGAGTACCTACTATACCATGCTCCATTCAAAGAAACTATGTTAAAACTGCTTTATGTGATCTTGGAGCCGGTGTTAGTGTTATGCCTCTCTCTTTATATCGTAGACTTGATTTGAATAAGTTGACACCTACTGAAATATCTTTGCAAATTGCTGATAAATCGACTGCTATACCTGTCGGTATTTATGAGGATGTGCCTGTTGTGGTTGCAAATGTTACTATTTTAACGGACTTTGTTATTCTTGATGTTCCTGAGGACGATGGTATGTCTATTATTCTTGGAAGACCCTTTTTGATTACTGCAGGGGCTGTTATTGATTGCAACAAAGGCAATGTCACTTTTCATGTTAATGGCAATGAGCATATGGTACACTTTCCGAGGAAACAACCTCAAGTTCATAGTATCAACTCTATTGGAAAAAATCCATCGATTATCTTTGGAGGTTTTGAATTTCCTCTTCCTACTGTCAAGAAGAAATATGATATTCTTATTATTGGGGATGTGCATATCCCCATTGAGGTAACATAGTGTTAATCAAAATTTCTCCAGTCCCATGTTATTCGGAAAGAGTTTGTTAACAAGACTTGATCAACCTTGTTAGTGGATTCCTTTTGATGAGCATGAGATGGATGAAACTAGAAGGCACAACCTTCTGTACCCTCTTTCTACTTTCTGTTATTTAGTTGAAATAAAGTAAAAATAGTATTTTCCTGTCTGTTTTCTGATTTATTCGTGCAATATAAAAATACCCCGAAAATAAAAGTTCTCCAAATGCCCTGAAAATGGAATATGATTTTTTCTGGAATATTTGAGAATATCTGGCACTGAGAACACAGTAGCGGGAGCAAGCACCTCGCCACGAGGGTCCAGGGCGCACCCCCTGCCTCGTGGGCCCATGGTTCCCCCCTCCACTTATTCCTACACCCACACACTTCTTCCTCCCGAAAAAATCACCATCCAGCTCAAGCACGAGTTCTAACTCATTTTGCTGCGATTTTCGATCTCCTTGCTCAAAGCACCTCTCACAAAACTGCTTCGGGGGATTGTTCCTTGGTATGTGACTCCTCCATTGGTCCAATTAGTTTTTGTTCTAGGGCTTTATTCATTGAAAATTTGTGCTGCCTAGGTGACCATGTTCTTGAGCTTGCATGTCAAATTTATATGGTTCCAAGTAGTTCTAATGCATGATATAGTCTCTAGGCACTTGTAGGAGTAGTTGCTATCAATTTTGTTGAGCTTGGTTCACTTTTATTTGAAGTTACTAAAATTTTTAGAAATTTTTAGATGAAGAAATATGGTTAGGAAAATGTACCAAGGTGGTTCTTCAAGGAAGCAAGGACCCAAGCTTGCAATGCGTGATGCTGATGATGAGCCACCAAGGGACGCTCCAGTGCAGCCTTGTGAATGGCCTTCAGAAAACTTTATGGATCGTGCGGGAATCAAGGAAGAATTCAACGCATATTTGCGTAATGCTGATCTTGTGAGCTTCGAGGGAGAAAAGTGCCACCAGTACCACTATCTCACTAGTTGCTTTGTGAGGAGGCAAAAGGAAGACATTTTATTGCCAAAGAGGAGGCAGATGAGTACGAGAGGAGGGCGGAGGCAGCTCACTTCCACGCTGCGGCTCAGGAGGCAATAGCCGCTGCATCTCAGTACGACCCCAGCTACAACTATGGATATCCGCCAAGTCATCCATGGCGATAAACCAACTTAGATGTCGGTGCTCATACTCTTTCATTGTATTATCCATGCTAGTTTATTTTATTTTTCTTGCTTTCTTCTTGTGTGTTTGATAAACTTTAAGAAAAACAAAAAAAATTAGTAGTAGCTTTTAGTTAGTTTACTTTCATGTTGTAGTAGTAGTAATTAAAAAGAAAACCCAAAAAGATTTCATGTTCATCTTTTTGCTTGTTGGGAGCTTTCCCATGTAAATAGTTTTATTTCTTTTCTTTTCTTTGGGGGTCGATAGGAGAAGACCATAATGAAATTGTTGAAGTGGCTCTTTTATGCATTATTGTTGATTTAACCAAGAGCCCATATTGCCTTGTCTTCTCCTGTTTATTCAATGCTCGCAGATTCCAGCTTAGTCCAATGCACGTGCACTCTTATTATTATTCTCATCGTTCGGTCGTGCAACTGAAAGGCAATTATGACGATATATGATGGACTGACTCAGATGAGAAAAGCTGGTATGAACTCGACCTCTCTTGTTTTTGTAAATATGATTAGTTCATCGTTCTTGATTCAGCTTATTATGAATAAACATGTTTGCAATGACAATTATAGATTATAGTTGCTTATGCCATGCTTGATTAGCTATGAGTTATAATGGTTTACCTTGCGTGCCAACATGCTATTAAAATGGTTGTGATGTGGTATAGTAGGGTGGTATCCTCCTTTGAATGATTTAAGTGACTCGACTTGGCACATGTTCACACATGTAGTTGAAAAAAATCTACATAGCCTTCACGATATTTATGTTCATGGTGGATTATATCCTCACTAGTAGAAAAAGGGGCTTTTTTTCGGGCCTGGCCAGCCCATTAGTCCCAGTTCTTATACGAACAGGGACCAACGGGTGCATTCGTCCCGGTTCGTGAGCCCAGGTGGCCGGCCAGGGCCTCGCGGGCTTTGGTCCCGGTTCGTCTGGACCGATTTGTCCCGGTTCTAGGAACGAACCGGGACCAATGGGCCTCGCTCCTGGCCCATAACCATAGGTCCTGGTTCCAGCCACGAACCAAGACAAATGATTTGCCTATATATAACCCATCGCCAGTGAGCAGAGCACTCCACCCTGCTCTGTTTTTTGCTGGCCGGCGAGGGGAGGGCATTTGGGTGCCCTAGCTCACCTCCTATGCACATGAGGTGTTTGATGAAATGTCCAAGCCACACTAGTTAATATTTCTTCTCTCGAAACTCAACCTCCGAGCTCCATTTTCCCCGAGATTTTTCTAGGTTTAGCGGTCCGTCACGTCCCGTCTCCGTCTTCACCACCGTCGATCGCCCGCGCCGATCTCATCGCCGGCACAACCGTGGCGAGCCTCTTGTTCTTATCTTCTTTCTGAAAGAAAAAAGTTCTTACTTGAGATAGATACTTGTATAATTTTCTTACTTTTATTATTCCTTGTTATTATATAGTGCGATGGTTCTGGTATCCGCCCCCGTCGGCCCTCATCCTGTCTATGATTCGGATGTGGTATATATTATCTTTTTATAACTATTCGGTTCATTTATTGTTTATGACAATTATGCCGACCAACGTGACATAGATTTTATTTATGTAGGAGGTGGTTGAACCGGAAATTCCAACCGACCCTATTGTCGAGAGGTTAAATTTAGTCGAAGAAGAAAACAATTACTTGAAGGAAAAAAATTGAGGAGGAGAAGATGGTATTGGAGTTGCATGTTGCGGATGTCGTCGATGATCACAAGATCAAGATGCATGCAATGCGGTTGAAGATTAGAAAGATTAGAAAATATGCCATTCATACCGAGGCTTGGTATCATTATGTTGTTGGATCAATTGTTACCTTAGTTGTGATTATGAATGCATTTGTTGTTGCATCTGAAGGTTCTACATAGTTTCAATGTATGGTTTAACTAGATGCTCTAGAGAGCTATATGTTGTTCAATTTGAATTATGTATGTACTTTGGTTTTAATGTGATGATGAACTACTATTAATTTGGTCACTTATCTATCCATGTTCATTTGTAGTGCTTTTCAATTTCAGGGTCTTATAGCTGAAACAAAATCAGTAAATGCATGAAAAATAACAAATGAAGTCAAAAAGGGTTGAAAATTGATGATGTGGATTTGAATGGTGCATTTTGAACATAGAAAAACTATGGAGCTCAAATAAGATCAAAAAAATTGAAATCCTTTTGTAACAGACGAGTTTACGTATAAAACCCTGATACTTCGAAAGAGATTGTCCGTTTTGTACACGAAGTGCATCCAGTTTTTGTCGTAAGCCTCTCTACTTTCTTGCACATGCTATGTGTGTGAAATGATGATACCATGCTAACTTTTAACCTTTTCAGAGTTCAATTGTAGTGCTTTTCAATTTCAGGGTCTTATAGGTGAAAAAATCAGTAAATGCATGAAAAATAACAAATGAAGTCAGAAAGGGTTGAAAATTGATGATGTGGCTTTGAATGGTGCATTTTGAACATAGAAAAACTATGGAGTTCAAATAAGTTCAAAAAAATGAAATCCTTTTGTAACAGGCGAGTTTCCGTATGAAACCCTGATACTCCGAAAGAGATTGACCGTTTCGTACACGAAGTGCATCCAGTTTTTGCCGCAAGCCTCTCTACTTTCTTGCACATGCTAGCTTCGCTAACCCGCTCAGCTCGCTTGGCCGGTATGGGCCTTGTTGGAGTCGCCCACTACTTAAGGGGGCGTTGGTGTGTGCGTAGAGGCAAGCGGTGGCATACGGCTAGTTGGCCGAAGGGCTTGCATGTGAGATTGTATCTTCTTCCTCGATCCCCTTCTCTCAAGCTCGTAGCTCGGATTTGAATTCTATGGCTGAATAGAGAGAGAGAAAGAGAGAGAGAGAGAGAGAGAGAGAGAGAGAGAGCGAGAGAGAGAGAGAGAGATCCCCTTAACAATACCCCACATCTGCAAGTTAAGTCCTCCTCCGCGCACCTTGGCATGCTTCTTGGGAGCAACGACCTTGTCAACAATGTCATGTATATGCACTGTAACATATGCTTTGATCACAGCATTTGGATATTTCAGTTTAAGCTCCATGAGAAACTGGCACACAACACATCTCTCCTAAAACTCATGAACTTTGTGAATTTTATCCTTGATGTAAAAATAATTAATTAATAATACAGATAAGAAGAGCCAAGATGACAATGTGTACAAAATAGAGAAAAGGAGGTTCTTCTACCTTAACATCCATGTCTTGGCAACTGAGTTTTTTCCGTGTTTGATCTTCCATGGCTTCTATGGCCACTAATTTACACCGGCGATATCTGCCCAGGTGTTCGAGAAAGCAGTTTGCAAGATCATACTCATTGCTAACCAACTTATGAGTCATGAAGAAATACGTTGCTGAATTCACCATGCTTCGCTTACAGAGCAAACCACGGTTAAACTAAGAGCTGGTACCTCCTTGTAGGTTTCTTCTTTCGCGATCCATGGACAAAGATTATGATTGACACAAGTAGGCTTAAGTTTTACAGAGTATGGTCAGAATTGGCTGGGTACTCCGAATGGAAGGACTTCAAAAAATGCACGGTAAAATAGTCTGAATATGGAAAATGCCAGAAAGCCGTGTCTAGATAATTTCCTACGCTCCACCGTTGGTTAGAAAGAAAAAAGATGATGTACAACTCGTCTCTCGGTGAAAAATGGGCTGATATATTAGTTTGGTAGCCAATCGCTGGCTTCCCTAAGGATTCATCTTTAAATTGATATATTATTTGCTTCAGCCGGTGGCGGCCACTGCTTCATGCCATTGGTAAACTGCGAGAGACGTTTGACGGGCTGGAAGGGGTCACCGGAGACCTGAGCTCTGAGCTGGTGGTCGACGGGACCATGGTAGGGAGCCTGGCTAGACTATGAGAGAAGCTAACATGGTGGTCTAGTAGAAACCAAGCAACCATGTCTGCTGCAAGGTCTCTGCAATGCCAGTTGAGGCCCTACCATTGAGGCTGGTAGCTGCTATGGTCCTCACACTTGCAATATCTAAGGAGCATCACTGTTAACCTAAAACTCTAGATATTTGATAACAATCGACAGGTAATCGTAGTTTGCAGTTTAGACGCAAGCTGCGAGTCAACAGAGCCATACGGACACAGATGATCAAGACAGGGCATCCTTTGATTGTATAGATAGAAGTTTGTATGGTAAGCACAGTATGGTACATATGAGAAATGATGTGACCTAATTTAGAGGGAAGTGGTTATTATCCACATTGTATACACATTTTACCATCATTCTTCTCTGTTGTAATCAATCAAAAAGCATGCACATCTATCTAGCCAACATGAGGAAGGTTCACGTAGACCATGGCTAGAAAGGTAGAAACCAATCAACCATGTCAGCTGCAAGGAACAGCTGTCGATTTAGGGAGTTCAATTGCATGCTTTGGCTTGGAAATTTGGATTCCAGTTGATTTGAGCTTAATGCCTGCATCAATAGCGTATGATGAATTCCTTCATGCTCTTATTGTGTTATGGTCATGCTAGTTAACTCTTCATGAAATAGACTCCATTCAGTAGCATCACACTTTCTGAGCTGCTAAGTTACCTATTTTACTCCTTTTTTGTTTGTGTTCCTTTGGTTGTGTGACTTTTGATGTGCATTTTTTCTAGTGAGGTGAGATTTTAGAAGAAACTGAAAAGGATATGTAAGTAGTTTGAACATGGAAAATTTGGTGGCTTTAACCAGCTGCCCCATAGGCCAGCAAGGTTCGGGTGTAAGACCGAAGCTCCAATGGGTGGCTGCAGAGGAGCGAGCTGCTCCATGAGGAAAAGTAAAAAGAATAGAGACAGAGAGGAAGCGTGGGGGAAAAGGAGGAAGCAGGTGACCATGGTGGAAAAGGGAGAGAAAAAGGAAGAAGCCTCCTATGGTTGCTCAATTTTGCTTTCACATATTATGAATAAATGATTCCATTTAATTAGGAATTTCCAAATGCGCTTGTGATAATCCCATATACCAAAGCCTGACCAGCGGCCTTGGCAGGTTTTTTTTTTCCTACTCGTTGTTTCTCAAGAGACGTCATCCAGACAAAATAAGTACAGACATCTGGTAGAACATCATCAGCCTTCATGTCCTGGATTATGCTAGGAACCTTATCAGGTTGGTTAACCTTCATGTATGGTGTCATTAAGCTGTTGTAGGACTTCGCAGTGAAAACAAAGTTGAGCTCCTTCAATAGTTAGCAAAAGGATTTATTTTTATGTTGGATGTGTTGCTATCTATTCAGAATGTTCGGGCAGTTCCGAAGCTGCAATGTTCCCAAAACAATCTGGAGGGACATGGAACCATTCCGGCAACCTTAGTTAAAATATGTGCGGCACCACTAACAGAAAGCCTCACCCGCTCAACCCTAAATTTCTGATGACTTTTAAGCATCTCCTTCACTTCTTCAAAGAGCGGGCCCATCGCAGATAATCGCTCAACAGCTAAGAAAGGATCTGACAGGCAAGAAACAATGATTTCCAAGTTGTGCACAGTAATTTTCTTGAAGTGCCAATTTTGCATTCAAAGTTGTGACAGGTCTTCACAAGTTTTTACAATTCAGACGCACTCACACAGGTGCACTTATCGAATACCTGCCACATAACCATATATAATTCAGGGTAGCAAAGTATTCATTCATGGCAGCTCCTATCACATATTTAAGGGCATTGCAGTCACAGACTCATAGTACATGAATTCAATTTTTGTTTCAAAATAAGCAAAGCATGTATAGTTCATTCGTTACCGAAGACAAGACCACAATACAACTAAAGAGCAGAGTATTTCAAACAGCCCAACTGAAAAGCAAATGTTAGCCATTTGTGCGATGTCTGTTTGGTATTAGGCTCGGACTATCGGCACCCCTTCATCAGGTGGATAGGAGTAGCGACGGTTGTTGCTAAGATAGTGGCTTCAGACTACCTAATGTACTACTTTGTAAGGTATTTGTGAATAATTAATAAAATGTCTGCATGCATCGTCCAGATGCAGAGGCCGGGGGTAACCCTCCTTTTCTAAAAAAAATATACGAAAGCCTGCCCAACGGCCTTGGAAGGTTTTTTCCTACTCGTTGTTCCGCAAGTGACATCACCCAGATATTATAAGTATAGACATCTGGTAGAACATCATCGACCTTCATGTCCTGGATGATGTTGGGGAGCTTCTCAGGTTGGATGACCTTCATGTATAGTGTCATTAAGCCGTTGTAGTTATGCAGGTACACTTTCGAATAACTGCCACATAACCATATATAATTCAGGGTAGCAAAGTATTCATTCATCGCAGCTCATATAACATATTTAAGGGCATTGCAGTCAGAGACTCACACACAAATTCAATTTTTGTTTCAAACAAGAGAAGCATATATAGTTCATTCTTTACCGAAGACAAGGCCACAGCACAACTGAAAAGCAGAGTAATTCAAACAGCCAAACTAAAAAGCAGAGCACTTGCAACAACCCAAGCACTGAGATGGCGTGCAGAAGCAGCCAGCGAACAAAAACAAATGGCAGACCAACAAAACCATGACTATATAATTTCATCTGCTCACCCCGCAAAAAAAAATAATTTCATCTGCTCAATCATCAGTTTGGAGAAAATGGAAAACAACTTTGCCTCCCGGCGAAAATGTGATGATATATTAGTTCAAACTGAAAGTGAACATTTACCCCAACATGTACATGTGATCCGCATGTGAACAACAGAATATTATCTGCAGGTAGAAAACACGAGAAACATTGTTACTCATCATGAACTACATGTCATTCAACAGCATCACACTTATCACACACTACTTTGACCGAAGTTTTGAGCATTGCCTACTCTTTCTCTATAAATATCTCTAAACAGTATGCACCTTTTAAATGTTCCTTCCGTTGGTCATCAGGTTATGACTATAGAATCATTACTTAACTTTTCATGTGTTCTCTTGCCGATGAGTTGAGATTTTAGAAGAAACTGGAATAAATTGTCAACAAAGAACGGGGAGGTAGCGGGTATGTGCCCGCTAAGAAACCATGAAAATCTGACAGGAAAGTGTGTTGCTATAGATCCAACATCCATGGAACTGATTCTCTAACTGGCTTTCTGTCCCATTGGGAACAATGCAATCCCGGCAAAATGGACCGGTTTTAGAAGTGCTCAGTTTGTTCTGAGTAAGTGTGTAAAGTGTGTCCCGTTGATAAGCACTCAGAATGTCCATTGGGAGAAGATGAATCTAATTGTGTATAGTGGAGGCAAGTGTGTAATTCATCATTTGCTTCTTCCAAGTAATTAAAGAGCAGGGCAATATGATAGTTCTTCCTCCTCCAAGAGAGAATGCAGAAACGAAGTTATCCATCCAGGCAACGTTTATATTATCAACTTTGTCACCATTCATGAATGCAAACACCCGGTCTTTAGATGTTATGTCATTTTGCTTGCTCTTTAGGATGTAAGTTCATACCTTGGCACGCCTCTGGCAGCCCAGTTTATATTATCAAATGTACAGTGGAGTATTCTTTGTCTGTAATAAGCCCATTAGGAATAGTTAGACCCGGGGTCAAGATTCAGGAGGAGGCAAAGTGCTTCAGCCTCTTGCAGCGGGTAGTGGTTCTGAGTTCTGACACGTGCAATACCTAAAGAGCATCTCTCTTAACTCTGCAAGTCAGACTTCTTCTGTGTCTTCTTGGTAGTGACGTGAGATTTCAGAAGAAACGGAAATAGAGATGTGAATAGTTATGGGTGCTCGAAGTGTGTAGGATGAACGAAGCCATATTTATTTTTTCTCAAAGCACTTATGAAGACATAACTTTTGTGCTTGGATCCACGATTTAAATCAAGTACTAGCTCACGCGTATTTTGTTGGAATTCGGCCCATGGGATCGATGACATCGAATACGACAAACACATGCACAGAAATTTAATAGTCAAGGGCCCTTGTCATGCCCTTTTCTTTCCTCTTTATTTATTTTTCTCCTTTTCTCTCTACAATCTGTTACGAAACTTGCAGCGTGATGTGTACATATATACACACAACCAGCCGCCTTGAGGTTGTGTCGAGGTTCGCTGCCTTGGAACAATAAGAACAACGAAGAACGAGGAGCAAGAACAACAATGGAAAAGGAAAAGGTAAAGGTAAAAAGTGGTAGATGGATTGATCGATTGTGGGTTGTTCAATCGGCCATCACCTCTTATATATTTATGAGGCGGCTGGACTTCCAGGACAAGAAAAGGACTCCAAAAATCATGTTCAAATGCTTCCAGATTTAACCACTCAGATTTAGGTAGGTATGAGATAGTAGTCAGGTTTGTGGGACCCACATGTCGCATACTACCTCAGACGGAGATGCACCGAAAAGTAAATTTATCCGTTTCAATGTGATGTACAACTTTCATGTTGAATGTTTTTCGATTCGGGGCAATTTTAAGGGCCGAAAAGCTCGCGCAAAACAGTCGGCAACTCGCGCTACCATGAGACAATCATATGGGTGTCTGGACCCGGCTGAAACTTTATATTAGTGGTCGGGCCACACTGCGTTGGTTGTAACTTTTGCGCACGACTTTGGATTAAGATAATTCAAATATCAAAATCAATGGTCCCAACGAGACAAAGACATTCGATGAAAAATACTTTTTCATCTGAGGTGCTCTTGTAGGTGTAATCAGCCGACCGGTACTCCGAATACCAAATCTCAGCACTCCGCACTCCGAGGACAGTTTCACCCCCCCCCCCCCCCCCCCTCGAGATGAGATCGATGGTGATGACCCGGACATCAAGGTTTTTCACTTCGACCATATGGAGATTTTTCATGTTGGATACTTTCGTTTGAGGCAATCTTAATAGTTTCTTCCATGCCAAAAACTAGTGTCAACACATGTCCCCTGTATTTTGGCAAAGCTTGTTGTGCTAAAAAATAACTTGTACATAGCTTGTTCTAAGGACGATGTCAACACTCCATCAACCATTTTGCATCTGCTCAGAGCAATAAGTCTATATCGTCCATCATTACATGTCGATCGAAATAATTCCATTGGGGGCTAGTAAAAAATCAAAATAAATCTGAATCTTTTTTGCATGCAAGATGCTCAAGTGCGTCAGGTGCTTGCAAAAATCGTGGGCAAACAACATTCGAGGAGTTCACGCCAAAAACTAAAATATTGACTATGAACAATGGGTTCGTAAAAGAGTGAATAACAAAGCCGTGTCTAGTTTCGTCCTCTCGATTATGAGTTCGGGAAGAAAAAAGAAGATGCAACTTCGACTCCCACCAAAAATGAACTGAGATATAGTTTGAACCGAAATGATTAGTTGCCTCACCATATACATGTGATCGGCGTGTGTACAACTGAATATTATGCATAGCTAGTCAACACGAGAAATATTATGCTCATGGGGCTGCTAATGTAACCGACGTGTTGCACATTGTCCGCCGTGCATGTTTCTATATATATCTGGACCATATGCATCTTTTCTGGTAGGGTCCCTTATGTTGGTCACAAGGTTATGGGTGGCTCTCATTCGTCCATACTGAAATTTTTGATGAGTCTTCTTGCTGCTGGTTTGAGATTTTCGAAAAAAAACTGAAACAGAATGTGGACAAGTCGGTGTGATGTAGCGCGTGAAGGTATGCCCACCGAGAAACAAAATGCTTCTTTGCAAATCCAGCATAGGTCCCATTGAGAAGCACTCAGCTTCCCCGGCTGCGACCACTGTGTCTCGGGTGAACTGCAAGAGGCATTTCAGCGAATTGGGGACGCCGGCGGAGACAGGGGGACCAGCAGCCCCTCCCCCCCCCCCCCCCCCCCTAACATCAAAGAAGTAGTGCTAATTTGCCCATAAACAGTGTAAAAATTAGTGATTATTTGCTCTTAAAAGCCCATTTTCCAATGGCTTGGCCCTCCCCAACCTGTGTTTTGATTTTCGGCCGAATTTCAGCCATCTCGGCATGGGGCGAAAAGTATATTTAGGTCGAAATTGCTCAAATTTGGCAAATTTTGGTCAAATTTAAGTTAAATTGCAGTCAAAATTTGATCAAATTTCAGCCGAAATTTTTGAAAATGGCCGAAATTCGGCCATCTCGGCCTAGGGCGAAAAAAAGCTCAAACCGAAAATCAAAACACAGTCCCCAACCAGTTTTATTAGCATTTGGCCCTACTGATAAAATTTTCCTGGCTCCGCCACTGCTTGGGGACATCGACAAAGGACCTGACCTCCAAGCTGGCGGCTGACAGTGTCATCGCCAGAGCCACTAAATGATGGACATGCATGGTTTCTCCGATTCTAGCCAAGACCCTAACACTGGCTAGTTGTTACGATCATGACACTTGTAAAAAATGTATAAAGGATAATATATTGATATGAAGTTGATACTAAGTACAAGTACATACATGCTTCGCAACAACATAATGCCAAGAGTCAGTCAAGACATTAAAGATGCACATTACCAATTATTAAAAAGATCATGCTCAACCAATTACAGCCTAGATCTTGAGTTTTCACTCTAAACATCAAGTCCAAACCTGCATCTTTTGACTACTCTATACGCCATGGGTATTTAAATGCACACATAGTCTGCTTGATCTTTCCTCTGGCTATTCTACTCAACAAGAAAAAAGTATGTTCTTCAAGTTATTTTCTCTCTGTAATCCTCGTCACAAGGTATCTACCTTTACATATTTTTGTGTAGATCTGAACACCAAGATGATGGTTGCAATCATCCCTCGTGTAATTAGCGAGGATCTGACAATTTTTTACACTTCAAACGCACTCCCGTTGCATAACCATATAAAGTTTGGAGTAGCAAAGGATTAATTCATCACAGCTCATAGCACAGGTACTGTTCAGAGTAGCAAAGGACATTGCAGTCAGAGTACATGAATTAAATTTCAATTCGATCAAGCGAAACATGTATAATTCATTTAGTCGACCACAGTACAACTGAAAAGCAGAGCATTCAAAAAATCTCATGAACTCCGATGGCGTGCAGAAGCAGCCGGCACCCAGAATTGAATGTCAAGCTAACATTTCAGTATGGCGTCACAAGTTTTGCACAAGAAGACAGCAAAAAAATTCTGAAAGCACTCTGCTGTCTGTTATTGAGAAGAAACAAAGTGGGATGCTAATAAACATTATCAATCAACACAGATGGAATCGACCAGCTTGTCAGTTTCCTCACTGAGTTTCACATTTTCGATCTTCAGACGGTGTCGCATCCCGGGGAACTTCTTCCCAGCCGCCGCGTACGTCCGTACCAGCGGCTCAAACACCACCGTCCCCAGATCTTTCTGAACCTTCTTTAGCACCTCGACAAAACTCTCAGCGCCGTCCACGTCTTTCTTCTTCTCAAAGTAGCCCATCAAGGTCTTGGTCACGTCATGTGGCGGCACCCAAATCCTGCCGCTGCTGTGTCCCTTCTTGACTGCGCAGTCGGCGCACCAATGGGTATTCTTCAGATCCCCTACCTTGAGATAGTGCTTCATGAAAATCTCCCACCTCTTCGCGTTAAGCCTTCCTCCGCGCATCTTGGCACGCTTCTTGAGAGCAATGGCCTTTTCAATCATACCCTCTGTAACATATGCTTTCATCAGAGCATTTGCAACCCGGATGTCATATTTAGAACGTTTCAGGTCAAGCTCCTCTGTTTCCTTAATATCAGAATCATTGTTAGATGCCTCGGCTGAAGTTTCTTTTTCCAACTTAGCCGTTTCGGTTGTCACAGCACCAGTTTCTTTAGTCTTAGGTGGATGGATGTATCGGGCTTCCCATTCTTTGAAACAGGCCTCAGCAGCAGGCAGATCTTTCAAGCGCCATAGTAGGACGCTAGAGAGTAGTCCTACACATGGTCGGAAAGTCGTTGCTAACCAGATCTTTCAACCTTCAGATCTGGGGACGGTGACGTTGAGGAGGGCCGACGGTTGATCATAGTAGAGATGCTAGGGTCGTTGCTAGTTTAGGCATCATGGTCGGAAAGCCTGAGAGAGTGGATATGGCCTTTACTAGAGCTCATGGGGTTGCTCGCTTACTGGTCGGTATTTTGGACATCGAGTTTGTGCCTGATGTGGTTAAGTGGGCATATCAAGGGCAGGTTTACAACCTTCAAATTGAGTTTGAGGATGACAGCCTGTTTGCTGAGGCACCTGCTGCCACTGATGTTGATATGCACGAGGATGATGAGGGTGCGGGGGTTAAGGAGACTCCGACCGCTGATCCTGGACGAGAGATGTCCGAGGGACCGATGTCTGTTGCTCAGACGACCGGAGGTGGGACGGCGCCGCCTTCTTCACTGCCGTCGACCACTCTGAAATTTGGATCTATTGAGCCTGCTACTGCACCTCCGAGGCTTTGGAGCGAGCGGGTGGAGTCTTTGGAGGATTTTGAGCACTCTTTACCCGCGTTGGACTTTGAGGGTCCGGGTGTGGAGGGATCTTGCGAGGAGGAGGGTTTGGAGATAGTGATCTCGCCCCCCTCAGTTTTTGGTGAGACGACAGACCTGCAGGTGGTGGCTCCGAGCTGTGCAGGGGGGTAGAGGCAGGTGGCCTCGGTGCCCCCTTCTCCTCTCGTTCCCGTGTGTGCTACCGTCACGGAGGGGTCACCTTCGGGAGGGGGTCGAGGCAGGTGGCCTCGGCGCCCCCTTCTCCTCGTGCTCCGGTCGGTGCTACCGTGAGTGAGGGATCACCGTCGGGAGGGGGCGGGGCAGGTGGCCTCGGCGCCCTCCTCTCCTATCGCTGGGCCGATGTTGCAGGACGCAGGCCCAGTCTTTGGAGGGGGCTTGGGGCGGGTGGCCTCGGGGTCCTCTCCATATTCCGCGCCTTGGGGGACCGCCCCACAGATGGCACCGGCAACCACTCCTGGCCTACAGTCTGGCGTGGATGGGGAGCGGGGGCAGGTGGCCCTTGGTTCCCCATCAGATGACTCGGCGCCCTCACCCGGTCGTGGAGACCGGTTGAGTGTTCGGGGGATGACAGGAGGTCAGTCCCCGGGAAATTTCACTCGGGAGGAGGTTATCCGGTTCGGCGGGATTCCGGACCAGGCGGCTGAGGGCCGACGGTTGAGATGTCGTCTTCAGGGCCGTCCGGAGGTGGACGACATGCAGCAGCGGTGCGCCGTGAGGGCGGCCAAGCTTCATTATGTTCAGGTCACTACGGGTATGTCAGTTAATACTTCTAATTCCATCTTGCATTTTTCGAACGATGAGATTGTTGATAATGCAAACCAACTATGGATTTCACTAGGTAGTAACGAGGGTGAAATTTCTAATTCCATCAATGATTTGCTCGATCTAGAAGCCGAGAGGGCTTTAGATATGATTCGAAACTTAGCTGCCGTCAAACCCATGAATGATTCCGAGATTGATGCTTTGGGAGTCCGGGTGCTTGATAATTTTTGTGCCGATCTCGCGCCTCCCCTCCCGGAGCCAGAGGAGGAGGATGAGAGTGTCGAGATGGAAGTTGCTAGACCCCCTGAAACGGGGAGAGAGGACCGGGCAGGCGCGAGGACCAGCCCTAAGCGCAAATGGAAGCGCAAGATTTCCCAACGTCCGCAGTGCGTAGGAGTGCTAGGATCCGCACGGCTAAAAAATTCCACGACGAGATATGAGAGGAATCTTTTGGAATAGCAGAGGTCTTAAGGACTTGGCTAAAAGAAGGTTTCTTGCAGATGCATCCATCGAACATCGACTGGATTTTATTGCGTTGTCGGAAACGGGTAGATCAAAATTTTCACCACAATTTCTCAACACTCTTTCGGGGGGTATTGAGTTTGACTGGCATTGTCTGCCACCGAGAGGGAGATCGGGAGGGATCTTACTTGGTGTTCGATGCGATTCTCTCAAAGTTCGAAGTGTGGTCATGGGAGATTTTGCGGTGAAGTTCAGGGTGCGGTCCAAGGTTGACGGTTTTGATTGGGCTCTGGTGGCGGTGTATGGTGCCGCGCAGGCAGAATTCAAACCGGATTTCTTGGCCGACCTAGTTAGAGTTTGTGGTTCTGAGCAGCTCCCCATTCTCGTTGGGGGAGACTTTAACATTATTAGGAGACGTGATGAGAAGAACAACGATAATTTTGACGGGAGATGGTCGTTCATGTTCAACACTATCATTGAAAGCTTGGATCTGGGAGAGATTGAGCTTTCAGGTAGGAAGTTCACTTGGGCTAATGCCATGCCAAATCCAACGTTTGAGAAGTTGGATCGGGTACTCGCAAGTGTCGAATGGGAACAGAAGTTTCCCTTGGTAACAGTCCAGGCTCTCTCTCGCGGTATCTCTGATCACACACCTCTTTTTCTTGACTCTAGTGGGGCTACCTACTCGGGCAACAAGAATTTGTTCTCGTTCGAGCTTGCGTGGTTCGAAAGAGAAGGGTTCCTGGAGCTCGTAGCCAGAGAGTGGGTCAAGGATGCAGGCGGTAGGAATGCGCTTGAGCGCTGGCAGAATAAGATTAGGCATCTGAGAAGTTTCCTACGTGGGTGGGCTAAACATCTCAGTGGGGTCTATAAGGTTGAAAAGGAACGGCTCCTTGCCCTTATTCAGTCTTTAGATGTAAAAGCAGAAACCACGGTGTTGCCTGCCACCGAGCTTCATACCAAACTTGATGCTGAGATGAGGCTCAAAGAACTCCTTCGTGAAGAAGAATTGAAGTGGGCTCTGCGGGCCAAGGATCGAAGAGTGGTCCAGGGGGACGCGAACACTCAATTCTTCTACATGATTGCCAATGGCAAACATAGGAAGAAGAGAATATTCCAGCTAGAACAAGATGAGGGTACGATTATCGGGCAGGAAAATTTGAAGCTTTACATTACTAAATATTACAAACGATTGTTTGGACCACCAGAGGAGAACTGTGTGTCTCTGGATGAGTCTAGAGTCCAAGATGTACCTCAACTTACGGCTGAGGAGAACGATATATTAACCGCCCCTTTTTTGGGAAAAGGAGGTTTTCGAGGCGGTATCCCAGATGAAAAATAATAAGGCACCCGGTCCGGATGGCTTTCCAGCTGAGTTTTATAAGAAGTGCTGGCATATTATTAAAGGGGACCTGTTGCCGATGTTCCAAGATCTGTTCTCGGGACATTTGCAACTTTTCCAACTAAATTTTGGAACAATAACGCTGCTCCCTAAGAAAACAGAGGCCGTAAGAATCGAGCAATTTCGGCCTATCTGTCTTCTGAATGTCAGTTTCAAAATTTTTACCAAGGTTGGGACGATTAGGCTAACACAGATTGCGCACGCAGTGGTGCAGCCTACTCAGACGGCTTTCATGCCGGACAGGAACATCCTGGAAGGGGTTGTGGTCCTTCATGAAACGCTCCATGAGATCCACACGAAAAAACTTGATGGAGTTATTTTCAAAGTGGATTTCGAGAAGGCATATGATAAAGTCAAATGGCCGTTCCTTCAACAGGCCTTACGCATGAAGGGCTTTGATGAAGCTTGGCGACGCCAGGTGGAAGCATTCACGCAAAAAAGGAGTGTTGGAATCAAAGTGAATGACGATATAGGCCATTATTTCCAAATGCATAAGGGTCTGAGGCAAGGCGATCCGATGTCCCCGATACTTTTCAATATAGTGGTTGACATGTTGGCACTCCTGATTGGGAGGGCGAAAGAAGCCGGTCAGGTGGGTGGCTTGGTGCCTCATCTGGTCGATGGTGGTGTGTCCATCCTGCAATACGCCGATGATACTATCCTCTTCATGGAACATGATTTGGCTAAAGCGAGAAACATGAAGTTAGTGTTATGCTTATTTGAACAATTGACGGGGCTTAAGATTAATTTCCATAAAAGCGAGTTGTTCTGCTTTGGTAGAGACAAAGACGAACAAGAGGCATATAGACAATTGTTTGGTTGTGAAGTGGGAGCTTTACCTTTTACGTATCTAGGTATTCCCATTCATCATTGTAAGCTAACAAACAGCGAGTGGAAGTGCATAGGGGATCGGTTTGAGAAGAAACTGAGTTGCTGGAAAGGAAAACTCATGTCGTATGGAGGCCGGTTGATTCTTATTAACTCGGTGCTCACGAGTTTACCTATGTTTCTCTTATCCTTCTTTGAGGTCCCAGTTGGGGTTAGGAAACGGCTGGATTTCTATCGATCCAGATTCTTTTGGCAGAGTGATGAACTTAAGAGAAAATACCGACTGGCCAAATGGGATATTATCTATCGACCAAAGGACCAGGGGGGCCTTGGTATTGAAAATCTTGAGGTCAAGAACAGATGCCTGCTTAGTAAATGGCTATATAAGTTGTCACTTGAGACGGAGGCAACATGGGCGCAGATTTTACGCAGTAAATATCTGCATTCCAAGAACCTATCCCAGGTCACTGTCAGACCAAATGATTCGCCGTTCTGGAAGGGGCTTATGAGAATCAAAGCTACCTTCTTTAACAGAACCAGGTTTATTGTCGGTAATGGTATCGACACTCGATTCTGGGAAGATATGTGGCTTGGCGACGCGCCATTGGCGACCCAGTATCCGTCCCTTTATCGTATTGTTCATCGTCGTGAGGCTCTTGTTGCCACGGTTTTGCAGTCCATTCCACTCAACATTTAGTTTAGGAGGGTGCTTGTGGGTGATCGATGGGAAGCATGGGTTCACTTGGTTCGTAGACTGATGGAGGTTCAGTTAACCCCTCAGCCCGATCAGTTGTGGTGGAAGCTTACTAGATCTGGGGAGTTCACAGTTAAATCGATGTATATCGATATTATTAACTCTAGTGTGATTCCTAGTTCCAAAGAGGTTTGGAAAGTTAAGGTCCCTTTGAAGATTAATGTGTTTATGTGATTTGTTCATAAACAAGTAATTTTAACAAAGGACAATCTAGTTAAGCGTAACTGGACAGGTTCTACTAGGTGTAGTTTCTGTGATCGGGAAGAGACTATCAAGCACCTCTTCTTTGACTGCCCGTTGGCATGAGGGTTGTGGCGCTCGGTGCAAATTGCCTTTAACATTACTCCTCCGACTTCGGTCAACACGTTATTTGGGACGTGGCTCGCTGGGATAGAGCCCGAAACAGCTAGACACATTCGTGTAGGAGTTTGTGCGTTGTTATGGGCAATTTGGAACTGCAGAAATGATTTGGCATTTAACAGAACAACAACTATTCATTTTTTGCAGGTTTTATTCCGGGCTACTGCGCTGATCCGTATGTGGTCCTCACTCACTCCGATGGTGGCCAGGGAGCGTTTGGTTACTGGATCTGTCCGGTGGGAGATGGTAGCGCGGGATATCTTCAACCGGTTTGGATGGTGGTCATGTATTAGGATAGGCGATTAGTTTACCTATCTGTTCTTTTGCCAGCCGGTTGTGGCTTATTATTTTCTTCTATTTTGGCGTTGATGCTTTGTATGAGCTAGCCCAGCTTTTTGTTCGCAGACTTGTAGACTTTGTTAAACCTTATTACTTCCTAATAAATGTGGCCGTATGCATCGTTCTGATGCAGAGGCCGGGGAGTCCCCCTTTTCAAAAAAAAAAAGTAGGACGCTAGACCAAAGTGCGGCGACAGCTCACACGGCGGTCTGGTAGAAACCAATCAACCATGTTGGTTGTAAGGTCTGCAATGCCAGTTGAGGCCCTACCCATGAAACATTCATCAAGACAGGACATCTTTGTACAAACGGGAGTGTGTATTGAAATTGTAATCACATCAGAAATTAGTCGACCTAACTTAGAGGGAAGTCATTGTTCATCCACAATGTATACATTTGACCGACATTATTCTCCGTTGTGATCAACAAAACAAATATCATGCATATCTTGCCAATGTGACATTTAGATAGCCTAATCGGTACCCCTGCTGATTTAGGGTGTTTAATTGCAAATTTTGAAAAAGAAATCTGGATCACAATCAATTCAAGCTTAATGCCTACATCGATAGCATATGATGAACTCCTTCATGCTCTTATTGCATTATGGTCATTCTAGTTAACTGTTCATGAGCTAGACGCGATTCAGCAGCATCACACTTCTGAGCTGCTAAGTTAACCGAAGTTTCGACTATTGCTTGCTCTGCTACTTTATATACTTTAGACCATTTACACCTTCTGTGTTTGTGTTCCTTTGGTTGGTCCTCAAGTTATGGTGCGATGCTTAGAGTTTTGTGACTTCCGGTGTACCTTTTTGCTAGTGAGGTGGGATTTTAGAAGAAACTGAAAAGGAGATGTGAATAGTTAGAGCATGGCCATTGGGTGGCTTGAACTAGCCGCCCTGCAGGCCAAGCAGAGATCGGATGCTCTCTTGGAGGGGAGCCGGTGCTCCATGAGGAAAAGCACGAAAAAGGAAAAGAGAGAGAGAAAGGGCGAGGGAAGGTCGAGGAGAAGGAGGAAGCAGATGACCACGGTGGAAAAGGAAGTGAAAAAGGAAGAAGCCTCATCTTCGTTTTCGTTTGTGTAGGTGGATAGGTTGGGGCATTTCCCTTATTCAAATTACCTTGTACTTCTCCGGTCATTAAGCTTGCATTGTCCTCATATGAAAATTGTTGGGCGCTCAAAGTGTATGGGATGACGCCATAATTTTTGTGCTCTGGATGCACAGATTAATCAAGTATCATATTTCACAGGATGAAGTTAGTGGTTGCTCAATTTTACTTTTATAGATTATGAATCAATAATTCTGTTTAATTGTGATTCCCAAGTGTGCTTGTGATTACCGATATATGTAAGCCTACCCAGCGGCCTTGGCAGGTTTTTTCCTACTTGTTTAGAGTGAAATGCGCCACTGTATAAACACAAACTGATTACACACTTTAGGCCAACAACTCGGTAAGTGATCGGATTTAGTTCATAAACTCATTTATTTAATCACTTAAGACCAAAACCGAACTGAGAGGGGAAAACCAGGAAAACTGGCCACATGACTCCGCGCCAACGTTCTTTAGACTATTAAGAAAAAGGGTTTCCCCCGCTTTGTATTACAAAGCAACCATCCGATACAACCAACGATAGAAGTTGGGGCGGAAGCAGCACAATCATGCCCAAAAGAAATGAAAGAGAAAAGAAAAAGAAACAAATGCTGATAACGGCGGATCGACAGAAACGATGAAGCCTTGTGACCGCTGCGTCCACCGGAGATCGCCCACCAAGCTCCGAGACTCCGAAGCGCCGGTACCAATCAACACCTCCAAGAAGGAACATGATGATGACGACGCTTCTGCCAATGGTTTCCCCCGGTACGCGGTGAGGAGAGAGAAAGGGTAGCCCCGACGCCCTCCAGGAAGGTCCGGCGGCACCCTCAGGCGCCACCACGTCGGTGTCGGCCAAGCCAACAGGGATTTCTCCTGATCCCAGCTTCTACCTCAGGCACTTCGGAGCTCGCCACCAAACCGACCACCACCCTGCGCCAACACGGACACGAAGCTTCTCACGCTGTCTCGCCACGGCACCGCGAAGATGGTCTGCAAAGCGAAGAAGAGGAGCCGGGACTAGTGCAGCAGCACCGTCGGCATACGGGAGGGCCCCACCTCCACCGTCCACGACGGTAGCCGACCGGACGCCATAGCAGGAGCCTACCAGGCCCATGGCCCCACAGGCCCGGTCGGGCCCTTAAAGGCCCAGACAGCTCCCGCCTCCGCGTAGTAGCTGGCACGCCGTCGGCGTCGCTGTCCCAGTCCAAGCCGTTCCCCTGCCTCCCCATAAAGAGGGCATCGCGGTCGCGCCGGAGCCGACCCGCAAGGACCCAGAAGGGACCCTACGGGCCTAGATCTGGGCCAGGGACACGCCACCGGCCGACCAGCACCATCGGACCACCCCACCGTCAACAGGCGGCACCACCACGGCGTGCGCCGCCGGCCTCCGCACTAGGATGCCGGACCGCCACCGATCGAGCATCACCGCCGCCTCCCCCACCCGGGGAAGGAGGAGCGCGCGCGGGTAAGGGACGGCCCGCCGCCGCCGACACGACCCAGCCAGATCCAGGTGCGACCGCCGGCGGCGGTGGGGGGGGAGATGAGGACGAACGGGGGGCGGACGAGGTGGAAGGGGGTCGCGAGCTGCCCCGGCCGCCTCCTGGGGAGACGACGGAGGCGGCGGGCCGCGGAGGAGGGGAGGGGACGGGCGGGGTGCCCGCGCTGGGCGGCAGCGGGAGTGGGGGAGCGGGAGCGGGGCGCCGCGTCGGGCGGGCGGCAGCAGGAAGGGCCTAGGGCCCGCCGGCGGCGGGAAGGGGGGGAACCCTAGCAGGAGCGGGGGAGCGGCGGCCTGATTTTTCTTAAGCGGTCTGGTTTCAAGCTCTCTTTAGACCATTCTGTAACCAATTATTTTCAACAGGGACTTATTTGCAAATTAACTGGTTGTTTTAGCAACTCAAATTAGCTAATGACGTATAAATAATAAATAAAAAGGCTCCAAATGATTCGAACCTACAGCCACTAGAGTACAACACCATTTACATGCAAAATTGCATCCGAGCCTATATACTTCCTCCATTTTTGTATACAAAGCCATTATAAAAAACACATTTTGCATCTATAGAAGGCCACCAACAATAATCAAGGCAAATATTAATAATGTTTCTCGTACTAGTAACCCATGATTTAATTATTAGCATGCATGTAGTGGATGATAATGACACCCTCAACTACTTTCTCCCTCTTGGCCACTCAATTTCCTCTAATGTGCATGCATCCTATTAATTAACTCGATAATCGAGAAAACAAATTGGCATGTAAAGCACAAATTAATTTTTGTCTTGATACCTGTAATTCGAGTTTGTGGCCTTGTATATAAAAATGGAAGGAGTATATAGTATTATAGTAATTACTTTCTTTTTGCGAAAGATATTATAGTAATTACGTTGACATTAACCTTTCCATGCACCACAGCAGTATATTCTTAAATTGTGCTTTCCAAACAACTATTGTCAAAGGCAGTAAACAAATTAACAGGAAGTTGATAGGATTGTGAACATTTGGGAAATCTGTCGACCAAATCAGAAGGAAATTTATTAGGTGAGTGCATGGGATCTCCTGGTCCTACTCAAATATATACATATATAGAGTCGCTGCTAACGTCCACAGGTTCTAGGTTTGAATTACAAGCGACGCAGATTTCTAATTTTTTTTTACTCTATAAGCCATTTAGCTAAGCTAGGTTGTAGAAAAACTGTTCAGTTTACAAAAAAGTCCCTGTAAAAAATAATTTACGAATGGTATAACGAACGCTGACATTGCAGACACGTGTCCGGTTTTTATCATCTCTAACCGGTTTTGGCCTTATTTAATCATATAAACGAGTTTGTGGACTAAATCTGATTACTTTTCGAGTTGTTTGCCTAAAGCGTGCAATCTATTTGAGTTTGTGTACTAGTCATGCATTTCACTCCCTTGTTTACATGTTGCTTTGCCGACTTGTCGTATCAGCACTTGTCAAAATAGAAATAAAGTTTCTAAGATAAGTGATCAGACACACATCAGCGGGGATGTAAATTTTTAGTTGAAAGAAAAGCGCACTTTCCAGAAAGACGGACACAGTAAACGACCAAGACAAGACATCCTTGATACAATCTACAAGTTTCTGGTAGTAACATCTGATGATGACTATATGGGTGATTAAATAGACACGTAGTTTGTTTTTTTTTGTCTCTGGTTATTCTTCTCAATGCGAAAAACTGTTTTTCTTTAAGTTATCTTTTGTCTTTACATTGTGCGTAATCTTGGTGACAATGTATCAAGCTTTTATTTATTTTTATGTAGATATTAAATACCATATGATGGTTGCAATCATCCCTCATTTACTTACCAAGGAATCTTTTGGCATTGGAGATTCACTTGGCAAGGGTCCGATAGGCAAGAAACTATGATTTCCACCAAGTGCTGATTCTGCTGACAAAGGTATGACAGATCTTGACTTTCATTGAAGCTAATATCATAGATATAAGGACAGTGCCATCAAACTAAGTAAATGAATTCAAATTTTGATTCCAACATGCGAAACATGTAGAGTTCATTATGTCGACTGCGGTAAAACTAAAAAGCAAATCATTTCAAACAGTCCAAGTACTCCGATGGTGTTCAGAACACCTCCGCCCCCTTCTTTTACATGTGAGGTAAGAAGATAAGAGTTAATCGAACCACTAATTAATGTGATCAACGACTCAGATCTATTATATACTCTTCCCTCGCAAGTGAAAAGAGGAGGTAAGAAGGAGCATGTTAAAACTGCTCACACCTCAACGAACTTCTCAGCTCCATCCACGTCTTTCTTATTTGCAAAGTAGCCCATATATCAAAGGCCTCAGTCACGTAAAAATTTGTCAGCGATTAAGCCATTGGAAATGCATCAGAAGAGCGCCAAGAGAAGATTCAAGTGACGGGCCGGCCTAAAAGGGAGCTTCGCCGCCCCGCTCGGCTCGCTGGGCTGGAATAGGCCTTGTTGGAGTCGCCCACTACTTAAGGGGGTGTTGGTGTTTATGTGTGTGTAGATGCAGGCGGTGGCAAACGGCTAGTTGGCCGAAGGGCTTGCGTGTGAGATTGTATCTTCTTCCTCGATCCCCTTCTCTCAAGCTTGTAGCTCGGATTTGAATTCTAAGGCTGAATAGAGAGAGATCACCTTAACAATCTGGTATCAGAGCCCTCCCATCCCGGAATTCCCCCGCCACCCCCACCACACTCGTTTCGCCGACCGCCGTCGCACCGAGGCCATGGATCGAATTCCACCGGAGACGAAGGCGCTGTACGAGCTGTTGCGGGCGAATTTTGACACCGCCCTCGCCAAGAGCTCCTCCAAGCGGAACGAGGCGATGGTGACCACGCTCGGTAAGCTCGACACCAAGTTGGACCAGCTTTCGGGGTGGATCGATGACGTCAAGCTCTCCCTCAGCGTCGACCTTGACGAGGTCCGTTGAGAAATTGGGGTCGACCGCGCTGCTGCCACACCGCCTCCGTCACCGCGAGATCCGTCTGCCAGCAAACAGCCGGTGCAGGGAACCACTGTAGCTGGATCTGATGGATCGGCCCTCAAGTATGTTCCTCCACAGGCCTGAGGTATGCATTCAGAGGACAATTCTCCCAGGCATATCAGTACATCATCAGAGAGTTCCCATCAGTTTCCTATTGAGGAACTTGGGTTTGGCCCTCAGATTGAGTTACCTAGGTTATGGCAGACTCGATGTGAGGATTATTTTCGTTTCTGAACCACACCGCAGAGTAAGTGGGTTTCCTGTGCTTCATCCTTGTTTGATGGAGCACACAATGCATCTTGGTCAGAGGTTTTTAGTTTGTTGATGTCTCGCTTTGGCCGTAATAAGCATCAAAATTTGATGCGTCAGCTGTTTTCTATTCGTCAGACTAGCACTGTCGAGGAGTATGTTGAGCGGTTTTCAGAGTTGGTCAATCAATTGACTGCTTATGAGGATCATCCAAATACAATGCATTATGTGACTCGTTTTATGGAAGGATTGACACCTGTAGTGCGTATGTTGGTTGGTATTCAGCAACCACTTGATCTGGATTCTGCGTATGCCTTGGATTTGTTATCAGATGAGTTAACCAATTCATCCGTACAACCCATTCCATTTGTTTCTTGCTCACCATCGTCAGGGGTGATCGGTTCGAGTCGTTCAGGTTCATCTAAGCCTATGGAGGAGAAGAAAGTGGTTGACTCTGCTAAGTTATCTGCAACTGAAGATCGATGGTCATCTCTCCGTGAATTCAGGAGGTCCAAGGGGTTGTGTTTTGTTTGTGGTGAATGTTGGGCTCGAGATCACAAGTGTAAGCAGGAAATTCAGTTGCATGTGGTTCAGGAGATGTTGGAATATGTGCAATGTTGGCCTGATGATCTTAGTAACTCAGAGGAAGATACAGTTAGTGAGGCTAATTCTATGACACTGTCTGCAACTGCTATTGGTGATCCTATTGTTCCTATTGTATCAACTATGAAGCTCAGAGTTCAGTTACAAGGGCGTACACTGTTCTTTTTGGTGGATTCTGGTAGTTGTCACACTTTCATTGATGCAGTTGTAGCTAGTTCCATGTCAGGTGTTTCTGATATGCCAGTTTCCATGGTTAGAGTGGCTGATGGTAAATTAATCCCTTGTACCAACCAATTGAAAGCAGAACAGTGGTCTTGTGGTGGTTACCGTTTTACTAGTCATTTTAGAGTTTTCCCTTTGGGAACTTATGATGGCATATTGGGCATGGATTGGCTTGTTGCTCATAGCCCTATGCAGGTGGATTGGGCTGAACATTGGATTTCCTTCCAGAAGGATCAAATTTTGGTCACATTGCTTGGTGCAGATGCTAGTCCTCAGTTTAAGCTTTATGGAGTTATCATCAGGCCTCTCACTTTATTGCTCCAAAAAGGAGTGTATTTCCATTGGACAGATGTTGAACAACAGTCCTTCTTGGCACTTAAGGAAGATCTTGCATCAGCAGCAGTGTTAGCTCTTCCATATTTCTCAAAAAAGTTTATTGTGGAAACAGATGTTTGTGATGTGGGCATTGGAGCAGTTCTCATGCAAGATGGTCATCCTTTAGCATATGTTAGTAAAGCTTTGGGCCCCAGAAATCAGGCTCTTTCTGTTTATGAAAAAGTGTATCTAGCATTGGAGACAGTATCTGTAGTTGTCTGAATTTGTTATTCAGACATGTCAGAGGAGTTTAGCCAGTTTGTCTAGCCAGCGGTTGCACATAGTTTGGCAACAAAAAGCTTTGACTAAGTTACTTGGCCTTAGTTACACCATTTTTTATAAAAAAGGAGCCGAGAGCGAGGCTGCTGATGCTTTATTTAGGAGACCTCACAGTGCATAGGAAGTGCTCCCTGAACTTCATCATATTTCCTCTGTTCAACCATTGTGGTTGGATGACATTATTCAGAGTTATGTTGATGATCCTTTCTCTGCTGCATTGTTATAACGGTTGGCACTTCATCCTCAGTCTGATAAGAAGTTTTCTTTGAGGGATGGAATTTTGTGCATTGGTCAGTGTATTTGGGTTGGGAACAAACCTCAATTGCATCATAAGTTAGCCAGTGCTTTCCACGACAGTGCAATTGGTGGACATTCAGGTTCCCCTATGACTTACAAGCATGTGAGGCAGCTGTTTCGCTGGGCAGGTATGAGAGGTTTCATTAAACAGTTTATGCAACAATGTTTGATCTATCAGCAAGCTAAACCTGAATGTATACCATATCCTGGATTGTTGCAACCTTTGCCGATTCCAACCTTGCCTTGGGAAATGGTGACCATGGATTTTGTTGAAGGTCTCCCTACATCTGGCAGGTATAATTGTTTGTTTGTGGTTATTAACAAACTGACTAAATATGGCCACTTCATTCCCTTGCATCATCCTTTCACTGCTCTGTCTATGGCTGAGGCGTTCCTGAACTCAGTTTATCGCCTCCATGGCATGCCATTATCCATTGTGTCAATGTGAGAAAGGCTGGGAACATCGTGCCTTTGCCAGGGCCGACGGCTTCGTGTTTATATGCAGGGTCACGACCTCCCTGATAGCGTACAAGTTGTTGGGATTACAAACTTGGAGAACAAGAGATAGACTAAGAGATAGATATCTAGTTTAACAGGAAAATAAACCATAACAGATTCCTAGTCTATCCTACGCTAGGAGCTTCGGTTGTTAATCCCTTGGCGCATATGATGAGGGTTGTCACGTTGTCTAACACCCTCCCTTAATCACAACTTCGCAAGTTGAGATTATGCTTGAATTCTTCAAGATTTCTTGTAGGTAAAGCCTTGGTGAAGCCATCTGCAACTTGGTCCTTTGAATGCACAAAACGAATTTCCAATTGTTTATTAGCAACACGTTCTCTTACAAAATGGAAATCTATCTTAATGTGTTTTGTCCTTGCATGAAAGACCGGATTAGCAGACAAATAGGTGGCACCAAGATTGTCACACCATAAACAAGGAGCCTGAATGTGTTTTATACCAAGTTCTCTTAACATGGACTGAACCCAAATGATCTCTGCTGTGGCATTTGCCAGTGCCTTATATTCGTATGATGAATTCCTTCATGCTCTTATTGTGTTATGGTCATGCTAGTTAACTCTTCATGAAATAGACTCCATTCAGTAGCATCACAGTTTCTGAGCTGCTAAGTTACCTATTTTACTCCTTTTTTGTTTGTGTTCCTTTGGTTGTGTGACTTTTGATGTGCATTTTTTCTAGTGAGGTGAGATTTTAGAAGAAACTGAAAAGGATATGTAAGTAGTTCGAACATGGAAAATTTGGTGGCTTTAACCAGCTGCCCCACAGGCCAGCAAGGTTCGGGTGTAAGACCGAAGCTCCAATGGGTGGCTGCAGAGGAGCGAGCTGCTCCATGAGGAAAAGTAAAAAGAATAGAGACAGAGAGGAAGCGTAGGGGAAAAGGAGGAAGTAGGTGACCATGGTGGAAAAGGGAGAGAAAAAGGAAGAAGCCTCCTATGGTTGCTCAATTTTGCTTTCACATATTATGAATAAATGATTCCATTTAATTAGGAATTCCAAATGCGCCTGTGATAATCCCATATACCAAAGCCTGACCAGCGGCCTTGGCAGGTTTTTTTTTCCTACTCGTTGTTTCTCAAGAGACGCTATCCAGACAAAATAAGTACAGACATCTGGTAGAACATCATCAGCCTTCATGTCCTGGATTATGCTAGGAACCTTATCAGGTTGGTTAACCTTCATGTATGGTGTCATTAAGCTGTTGTAGGACTTCGCAGTGAAAACAAAGTTGAGCTCCTTCAATAGTTAGCAAAAGGATTTATTTTTATGTTGGATGTGTTGCTATCTATTCAGAATGTTCGGGCAGTTCCGAAGCTGCAATGTTCCCAAAACAATCTGGAGGGACATGGAACCATTCCGGCAACCTTAGTTAAAATATGTGCGGCACCACTAACAGAAAGCCTCACCCGCTCAACCCTAAATTTCTGATGACTTTTAAGCATCTCCTTCACTTCTTCAAAGAGCGGGCCCATCGCAGATAATCGCTCAACAGCTACGAAAGGATCTGACAGGCAAGAAACAATGATTTCCAAGTTGTGCACAGTAATTTTCTTGAAGTGCCAATTTTGCATTCAAAGTTGTGACAGGTCTTCACAAGTTTTTACAATTCAGACGCACTCACACAGGTGCACTTATCGAATACCTGCCACATAACCATATATAATTCAGGGTAGCAAAGTATTCATTCATGGCAGCTCCTATCACATATTTAAGGGCATTGCAGTCACAGACTCATAGTACATGAATTCAATTTTTGTTTCAAAATAAGCAACGCATGTATAGTTCATTCGTTACCGAAGACAAGACCACAATACAACTAAAGAGCAGAGTATTTCAAACAGCCCAACTGAAAAGCAAATGTTAGGCATTTGTGCGATGTCTGTTTAGTATTAGGCTCGGACTATCGGCACCCCTTCATCAGGTGGATAGGAGTAGCGACAGTTGTTGTTAAGATAGTGGCTTCAGACTACCTAATGTACTACTTTGTAAGGTCTTTGTGAATAATTAATAAAATGGCTGCATGCATCGTCCAGATACAGAGGCCGGGGGTAACCCTCCTTTTCTAAAAAAAATATACGAAAGCCTGCCCAACGGCCTTGGAAGGTTTTTTCCTACTCGTTGTTCCGCAAGTGACATCACCCAGATATTATAAGTATAGACATCTGGTAGAACATCATCGACCTTCATGTCCTGGATGATGTTGGGGAGCTTCTCAGGTTGGATGACCTTCATGTATAGTGTCATTAAGCCGTTGTAGTCACGCAGGTACACTTTCGAATAACTGCCACATAACCATATATAATTCAGGGTAGCAAAGTATTCATTCATCGCAGCTCATATAACATATTTAAGGGCATTGCAGTCAGAGACTCACACACAAATTCAATTTTTGTTTCAAACAAGCGAAGCATATATAGTTTATTCTTTACCGAAGACAAGGCCACAGCACAACTGAAAAGCAGAGTAATTCAAACAGCCAAACTAAAAAGCAGAGCACTTGCAACAACCCAAGCACTGAGATGGCGTGCAGAAGCAGCCAGCGAACAAAAACAAATGGCAGGCTAACATTTCAGTATACATTCTGGCGTTACAGGTTTTGCGGAAGAAAACAGCTGAAAATCTGAAACCACCCTGCTGGTTGTTATTGAGATGAAACAAAGTGGGATGCTAAACAACTAATCAATCAACACAGATGGAATCGACCAGCTTGTCAGTTTCCTCGTTGAGTTCCACGTTTTCGATCTTCAGACGGTGTCGCTTCCCGGGGAACTTCTTCCCAGCCGCCGCATACGTCCGTGCCAGCGGCTCAAACACCACCGTCCCCAGATCTTTCTGCACCCTCTTTAGCACCTCGACAAAACTCTCAGCGCCGTCCACGTCTTTCTTCTTCTCAAAGTTGTCAATCAAGGTCTTGGTCACGTCATGTGGTGGCACCCAAATCCTGCAGCTGCTGTGTCCCTTCTTGATTGCACGGTCGGTGCACCAATGGGTATTCTTCAGATCCCCTACCTTGAGATAGTGCTCCATGAAAATCTCCCACGTCTTCGCGTTAAGCCTTCCTCCGCGCATCTTGGCACGCTTCTTGAGAGCAATGGCCTTGTCAAGCATACCCTCTGTAACGTATGCTTTCATCAGAGCATTTGCAACCCGGATGTCGTATTTAGGACGTTTCAGGTCAAGCTCCTCTGTTACCTTGTCCTCTGTTTCCTTAACATCAGAATCATTATTAGATGCCTCGGTTGAAGCAGGCCTCAGCAGCAGGCAGATCCTTCAAGTTCGCAAGAACCTGAATGATGTTAAGATAGCTCATGTTTGCCTTCCTAGGATTATTCCGCTTCAATGACCGCCAAACACGATAAACTTCCACTAAATTCCCGTGTTCGCCCATACAGTGTAATGAGGAACTGGTAGGCTTCAAGATCATTGCCAGTGTGGCGCTTCTCAGCCTTCTCAGTCATCAACTCCTTGCAGTAACAGTTGAGAAGAGCGGCATATGTGAGATGTGTTTTACAAGTTTGTGGGAGGTCCATGAAGTACTTCTCAGCAGCATGAGGCACAATAAACAATAGAAGGGGTAACTTCAGTAACTATAGCAGAAATAAACAATAGAAGAACCTATGTGCATTTTACGCGCTAGTTCATTTGGCACATTATCATAATATAAAATCAAGGAATAAATCTCAAAGAGAACTAACTGTTCCTACCAAATTTATTCCCGAGAACTTGAGTGGTGAAAATAAAAAAAAAATGACTTTGCCTCCTGAAGAAATGAGCTGAGATATTAGTTTGAACTAAAATGGTTATTTACCCGTCCATATACTTGTGATAGGCATGTGGACAACTAAAGATTATGCATAGCTTAGCTCACAACACTATTACTCCTTATGAGATGTACACCTTTCAGAGGCATCACGCTTAACGTGTTGCTGTAACCAGCGTTTGAGCATTGCCCACTCTGCCTCTTTATATATCTCCTAGCCGCATGCGCCTCTTCTGTTGGGTTCCTTTTGGTTGTCATCAGATTATGAGTGTACACTAATACTGAACTTCTAATGTGTTTTCTTGCCGGTGAGTTGAGATTTTAGAAAGAACTGAAAGAGAATTTGGACAATGTAATGGAAGGTCGCAGGTTCACCAAGAAAGCAGGAAAATTCAATAGGGAGATGTTCCGTTGCAAATCCAGGTTGTGTCCTCGAGAAGTGCTCGGTTTGTATCACTTGAAGTGCCTGCAGAAAAGTGCAGTTAATCCGTTTAGAGTGTGTCCCATCAAGAAGCACTCAGTGTGTGTGCATTGAGATACAATGTGTGTAGAGTGGGGCTACCTGATTCACTTTTTCCTCGTCCGGAGTGATTAAACAGCGTGAGTGATACTTCTTCCTCAAAATTATGACGAGAACATAAAAAAGCAAAATTACCCATCGATAGAATGTTTATAAGATGAATTTGACACCTTGCATGAACGCAATCACCAAGTATTTCTAAATTGTTTATTTTGAGCTCTGAGCCGGTGGTTGATGGACTCATTCACCGCGGCTCAAATTAGAGATTCAAAGGGCATTGCAGTGAAAGTACATGAACTCAAACTTTGATTCTAACAAGCGAAACATGTAGAGTTCATTCAGTCGACGGCAGTACAACTGAAAATCAGAGCATTTGAAACAATCCAAGGATTGTGGTGGTGTACAGAAGCAGCGACGAACAAAAACAAATGGTCAGGCTAAATCTCAGCCTTACATCCTGGCGTTGCAGATTTTGCAGAGAAGACAGCAAAAATTCTGAAACCACCCTCATGAGATTGGCACGTGAACAACTGAAGATTATGCATAGCTAGCCAACATGAGGAAAACTGTTACTCCTCATGAGCAGCACACCGTTCAGCAGCATCACACTTATCGTGTTGATCATCAGGTTCTGTAACCTTGTTTTGAACATTGCCCACTCTGTTTCTATATCTCTAGACCATCAACATCTGCCCGGGTTACTTCTGTTGGTCATCAGGTTATGAATGTACACTCAGTACTGAACTTTTGATATGGTTTCTTCCTGATGGTTTGAGATTTTATAATAAACTGAAAGAGAATGTGGGCAATTGGCGGTCTGGAGGTGCGTCTAGGTATGCCCACGGACAAACCAGGAAAAAAATAACAGGAAAATGATCCGTTGAAAATCCAGCATGTGTCCCATTGAAAAGAAGCCCAGCAAAAATTGACATGATTCTCTCTCATGCAGCAGGGCGTCTGTAATTTTCATGGTTGACATGCTCCTGTTCTCCGGTGGCACTGCATTCTGGGTAAAGTGCAAGAGGTATTTCAAACAACTGAAAAGCAGAGCATTTCAAACAGTGCACAGATCTTGGTGAACCAAAATAAATGCCAGCATAAAATTTCAGAATACATCCTGGCGTTACACGTTTGGCTGAAGAAAACAACATATAATCTGAAAGCATCCTGTTGTCTGTTATTAAGACGGAACAAAGTGGGATGCTAACCAATTAATCCATCAACAGTTTCAGTCGCTAACTTGGCGGTTTCAATCGCTAACTTCCACATTTTTTTATCTTTAGACGGTGTCTCATGCCACGGAACTTCTTTCCAGACGTTGCGTAAGTCCATACCAACGGTTCGAACACCAGTAACTCAAGATCTTTCTGCAACTTCTTTAGCACCTCCACGGATTTGTCGGCTCCGTCTACGTCTTTCTTCTTCTCAAAGTAACCTATCAAGGTCAGTGCACCATCAGTATCCATGTCCGCGGGCAACTAAGATTTCTCTGTTTTCACCTTCCATTGTTTCCATGGTCGCTAATGTACACCGATGATAACTGCCCAAGTCTTTGAGAAGGCACTTGGCAACATCATATTCATCGGTAACCAAACTATCACTTGTGAAAAAATATGTTGCCGGATTCATCAGGCTTCACTTACAGAGCAGACTGCGGCTAATTTTAGAGATCGTACCTCCCTGTAAGTTTCTTCTTTCGTCATCGCTGGACAGAGATTATGACTGAAATAAGAAAGCTTATCTTTTACAAAGTATGTTCATAATTGGCTTGGTACTTCAAAAGGAAGCACTTGAAGAAAATGCCAAAATGCCGTTTCTAGATAATTTCCTCCGCTCTATCAAGTTTGAAAGAAAACGAACGAAATACAAACAAATTTGCCTCCTAGCGAAAATGGGCTGAGAAATTTGTTCAAAGTTCCGAACCTAAAAAGGCATCTATCTTAATGCAGAAGGACACGTCATCCAATGGAAATGGGCTGAGTCTGATAATTACTCCATGGCTTCTGCGCACGCTTGCCAAATCCATGGGGCATCAACTTCTCCAAATTGTGGAAAGAACCTACGTCCAGCCTAAATTCAAATTCTTCCTGTGGTTGAGGGTAAGAAGCCTTGGTGAGTACTGCACACTTTGTGATCCAGAACTGGAGAATGCCACTCGCAGACTGGGCTGACGAGCTGAAACTGTTGATTCATCCGAGAAAGTTTGGTAGCCAATCATCGACTTCCCTAAGCAATAACGATCTCCAACTCCATAAGCTCCATTCCTTTGACGACTATCTAAATGATCCCCTCCTTCAAGAGTAGTCAGATTATTTCTTATATTAGTTTATTTTGTTTTTGTTCTCTTGCCAGATTTTCTCTGTCAACTTCTTGTAACAAATTCCTTCATGTTAACTGAATTAGTACAACACCTACCATTTTATCCCTAAAAAAATGAGTGTTTACCCCCAACATATTCATGTGATTGGCATGTGAACAATGGGAAATTATCTGCAGGTGATCAACACGAGAAACAGTAATTGGTACTCCTGATGACCTACACACCATTCAGGACAGGAGCATCACACTTATCACATTGCTAATCCAACCGAAGTTTCGAGAATTGCCCACTAGATCTGTCTCTTTATATATCTCTAAACCATATGCACCTTTTATGCTGGCTTCATTTCGTTGGTCATCAGGTTACGAGTGAACACTCATTACTGAGCTGTAATATGTGTGTTCTCAGCTGATAATGAGATGAAATTTTAGGAGAAACTGAGATTAAAATGTAGTAAATGCAGTATCGTGTGTTGGGTGAGTGACAGCTGAGAAATCATTAAAATTTGACAAGAAAGTGTGGTGCTGCAGATTCAACATCCATGGACCTGATTCTGTGACAGACTTTCTGTCCCATTGAGGACAATGCAAGCCTGCAAAATGGAGCTAATTTTGTCCCAGGATGAAGGGTTCAGTTTGTTCGAGT
This sequence comes from Triticum aestivum, assembly GCF_018294505.1. Taxonomy (NCBI): domain Eukaryota; kingdom Viridiplantae; phylum Streptophyta; class Magnoliopsida; order Poales; family Poaceae; genus Triticum; species Triticum aestivum. Next base: position 31,145,692 of record NC_057812.1, read on the forward strand.
GAAAGAGTGTGAACTTTGTCTGCTAGATAAGCACACAGTATGTCCGTCCAGATGTAATTCATCATTTGCTTGTTCCATGTAACTCAAGAGCGTGACAATATGATACTGAGTGTGTCAAATTTTTATTTCCGTATTCTCTCTTATGAACTTTGTCTCCTAATTAGGAACTTCGTCTCATTGGAACTTTGTCTGATTGACGAGCAAAAAGTTTGTAGAGTGGAGGCCAGTATGTAATTCATCATTTGCTTGTTCCAAGTAATTAAACAGCGTGGCAATATGATACTTCTTCCTCCAAGAGAGAATATGAAAGCGAAGTTATCCGTCTATACAATGTTTATATTTGTCATCCGTTAAGGCAAACACCCGATCTTTCTCAATTGTTTATTTCGCACTGTTTATATACATCTCAGAACCGGAGTCTGTTAAACAACATGTGTACGTGCCAGGAGAAACCCTCACCGCACGGATCAAAGGTTGTAGCGACAGAACCTTGTAGCGTAAGATAGACAAGGAGTTTGTTAAAGTTTATATTCTTGTTGTAACTTGAAGATCTATCTCTAGCCTATTCCTTGCTTCCCAAGATTGTAATCTCAACTACTTGTACGCTATCAGGGAGGTCGCGACCCTGCATCATATAAACATGAAGCCGTCGGCCCTGAGAAAGGCACGACGTTCCCAGCCTTTTCACATGGTAATCAGAGCCTACCTCTTCCATTCATCTAGCCCTAGCTCTCCATCACAGAAGCTTCCGCCATGGCCTCCTCCAGCGCATCCAACTCCACCCTCACCGGCCAAATTACCGAAAAGCTCACCCACACAAATTTCATCCTCTGGCGCACGCAAATCACACCGCAGCTCAGAGGAGCAGGCGTCTATGGCTACGTTGAGGGCACCACGCCGGAACCAGCCAAGACCGTCGTCACCAAGGACACGGACGGGGTGGAGGAGTCCACATCGATCCCCCTTCATTCGATCTGGTTCTGGGAAGATCAGCAGGTACTTGGCTATCTTCTGAACAATCTTTCCAAGGAGGTGCTCGTGCAGGTAACTTCGATCTGCCATGCACACGAGCTCTGGATAGTGCTGGCGAATATGTTTTGGTCCCAATCGTTGTCTCGCGTCAACAACATCCGCGTCGCACTTGCAAACGCACAGAAAGGCAACCAATCTGTTTCGGCCTTCTTCGCGCATATGCGCTCCCTCGCCGATGAGCTTGCTGCTGCAGGCAAGCCACTCAACGACGACGAGCTCATCTCCTACATCACAGCCGGCCTCGACATGGAGTATCAGCCCCTCGTCTCCGCCCTTGACGCCCGCACCCAACCTGTCACCCTTGATGAACTGTATGCTCAGATGAGTAACTTCGATCAAAGGGTGGCACTGTTCCTGGGCGCGAACTCCGGTGGTGGCAGCTTCAAGTCATCTGCCAACGCTGCCCTGCGCGGTCGAGGTAGTGGCTCATGCTACCGCGGGCCAACTCGAGGCAAGGGGAACAACAGCAACAACTCTCGTGGCGACCGTGGTGAGCGCGGTGACTCCCGTGGCAATGGTGGCCGGCCCTCCTACACCAACAACAGGGGCGGCAGCCGCAGCTCCCCCAACAAGTGCCCCGATGTTGTACGATGCCAGATCTGCAACAAACCCGTCCACACCGCGAAGGACTGTTGGTACCGGTTTGATGATGATGGTGACTCATCTTCGGATGAGAAGGTGGCCGGAGCTGCTGATGGTGTTGGGGAACGTAGTAATTTCAAAAATTTCCTACGCACACGCAAGATCATAGTGATGCATAGCAACCAGAGGGGAGAGTGTGTCCACGTACCATTGTAGACCGAAAGCGGAAGCATTAGCACAACGCGGTTGATGTAGCCGTAAGTCTTCACGATCCGACCGATCAAGTACCGAACGCACGGCACCACCGAGTTCAGCACACGTTGAGCCCGATGACGTCCCTCGAACTCCGATCTAGCCGAGTGTTGAGGGAGAGTTTCGTCAGCACGACGGCGTGGTGACGATGATGATGTTCTACCGACGCAGGGCTTCGCCTAAGCACCGCTACAGTATTATCGATGTGGACTATGGTGGAGGGGGGCACCGCACACGGCTAAAAGATCAAACGATCAATTGTTGTCTTTGGGGTGCCCCCTGCCCCCGTATATAATGGAGCAAGGGGGGAGGTGCGACCGGCCAGGAGGAGGCGCGCCAGGAGGAGTCCTACTCCCGGTGGACTCCCACCGGGAGTAGGACTCCCTCCCTTCCTTGTTGGATTAGGATAAGGGGGGAAAGAGGAGGGAGAGTGGAAGGACAGGGGGGCACCACCCCCTCTCCTTGGGAATCGGCTTGCCTGCTCCCTCCCCATGCTCCCATCCGTGCTCCCACTTCATCCTACGGCTGTCTTTTTCTCTTTTTTCTTTCTAATCTAATAATCTCCCCCCTGATTTTAAGGGGTGGGGCCGGGCCTTATTTTGTTCCAATCAAATCATGCCACGTATGCGGGAGCACAGATGGGAGCACGCTGGGGGAGCAGGCAAGTCTCGTCCCTCTCCTTGTCCTATTCGGACTAGGGGGAGGGGCACGCGGCTCTGCCCTGGCCGCCTCTCCTCTTCTCCACTAAGGCCCACTATGGCCCATTAAGCCTCGGGGGGGGGGGGGGGGTTCCGGTAACCCCTCGGTACTCCGGTAAAATCCCGATTTCACCCGGAACACTTCCGATATCCAAATATAGGCTTCCAATATATCAATCTTCATGTCTCGACCATTTAGAGACTCCTCGTCATGTCCGTGATCACATTCGGGACTCCGAGCAACCTTCGATACATCAAAACTCATAAACTCATAGTATAACCGTCATCGAAACTTTAAACATGCGGACCCTATGGGTTCGAGAACTATGTATACATGACCGAGACATGTCTCCGGTCAATAACCAATAGCGGAACCTGGATGCTCATATTGGCTCCCACATATTCTACGAAGATCTTTATCGGTCAGACCGCATAACAACATACATTGTTCCCTTTGTCAACGGTATGTTACTTGCCCGAGATTCGATCGTCGGTATCCCAATACCTAGTTCAATCTCGTTACCGGCAAGTCTCTTTACTCGTTCTGTAATACATCATCCCGTAACTAACTCATTTGTTATAATGCTTGCAAGGCTTAAGTGATGTGCATTACCTGAAGGAAATATGCCCGAGAGGCAATAATAAAGTTATTATTTATTTCCTTATATCATGATAAATGTTTATTATTCATGCTAGAATTGTATTAACCGGAAACATAATACATGTGTGAATACATAGACAAATAGAGTGTCACTAGTATGCCTCTACTTGACCAGCTCGTTGATCAAAGATGGTTATGTTTCCTAACCATAGACATGAGTTGTCATTTGATTAACGGGATCACATCATTAGGAAAATGATGTGATTGACTTGACCCATTCCGTTAGCATAGCACTTGATCGTTTAGTTTGTTGCTATTGCGTTCTTCATGACTTATACATGTTCCTATGACTATGAGATTATGCAACTCCCATTTTCCAGAGGAACACTTTGTGTGCTACCAAACTTCACAACGTAACTGGGTGATTATAAAGGTGCTCCACAGGTGTCTTCGAAGGTACTTGTTGGGTTGGCATATTTCGAGATTAGGATTTGTCACTCTGATTGTTGGAGAGGTATCTCTGGGCCCTCTCGGTAATGCACATCACTTAAGCCTTGCAAGCATTGCAACTAATGAGTTAGTTGCAGGATGATGTATTACGGAACGAGTAAAGAGACTTGTCGGCAACGAGATTGAACTAGGTATTGAGATACCGACAATCGAATCTCAGGCAAGTAACATACCGATGACAAAGGGAACAACGTATGTTGTTATGCGGTCTGACCGATAAAGATCTTCGTAGAATATGTGGGAGCCAATATGAGCATCCAGGTTCCGCTATTGGTTATTGACCGGAGACGTGTCTCGATCATGTCTACATTGTTCTCGAACCCGTAGGGTCCGCACGCTTAAGGTTTTGATGACAGTTATATTATGAGTTTATGAGTTTTGATGTACCGAAGGAGTTGGGAGTCCCGGATGAGATCGGGGACATGACGAGGAGTCTCGAAATGGTTGAGACGTAAAGATTTATATATTGGACGACTATATTCGGACATCGGAAAGGTTTCGAGTGATTCGGGTATTTTTAGGAGTACCGGAGAGTTACGGGAATTCGCCGGGGAGTATATGGGCCTTATTGGGCCATACGGGAATAGAGGAGAGAGGCAAAAGGAAGGAGGCGCGCGCCCCCCTCTGGTCCGAATTGGACAAGGGGTGCAGCCCACTTTTCCTTGTTCCTCTCCCCCTCTTTCCTTCTCTCCTACTCCAACAAGGGAAGGAGGAGTGCTACTCCCGATGGGAGTAGAACTCCTCCCTTGGCGCGCCCTCCTCCTAGCCGGCCGCCTCCCTCCCATGCTCCTATATATACAGGGGCAGGGGGCACTCCACAGACACAACAGTTGATCATTGATCTCTTAGCCGTGTGCGGTGCCCCCCTCCACCATAGTCCTTGATAATATTGTAGTGGTGCTTAGGCGAAGCCCTGCGACAGTAGAACATCAAGATCGTCACCACGCCATCGTGCTGACGGAACTCTTCCCCGACATTCTGCTGGATCGGAGTCCGGGGATCGTCATCGATCTGAACGTGTGCTAGAACTTGGAGGTGCCGTAGTTTCGGTGCTTGATTGGTCGGGCCGTGAAGACGTACGACTACATCGACCGCGTTGTGCTAACGCTTCCGCTTTCCGTCTATGAGGGTAGGTGGACAACACTCTCCCCTCTCGTTGCTATGCATCACCATGATCTTGCGTATGCGTAGGAAATTTTTGAAATTACTACGCTCCCCAACAGTAGCATCCGAGCCTAGGTTTTATGCGTTGATGTTGTGCACGAGTAGAACACAAGTGAGTTGTGGGCGATATAAGTCATACTGCTTACCAGCATGTCACACTTTGGTTCGGCGGTATTGTTGGATGAAGCGGCCCAGACCGACATTACGCATATGCTTACGCGAGACTGGTTCTACCGACGTGCTTTGCACACAGGTGGTTGGCGGGTGTCGGTTTCTCCAACTTTAGTTGCACCGAGTGTGGCTACGTCCGGTCCTTGCGAAGGTTAAAACAACACCAACTTGACAAACTATCGTTGTGGTTTTGATGCGTAGGTAAGAACGATTCTTGCTCAGCCCGTAGCAGCCACGTAAAACTTGCAACAACAAAGTAGAGGACGTCTAACTTGTTTTTCCATGGCATGTTGTGATGTGATATGGTCAAGACGTGATGAGATATAAGTTGTTGTATAAGATGATCATGTTGTGTTGAAGTTATCGGCAACTGGCAGAAGCCTTATGATTGTCTCTTTCTTGCATAAGATGCAAGTGCCAAATAATTGCTTTACTTTATCGCTATGCGATAGCAATAGTTGCAAGATCAATAGTTGCCGAGATGACCGTGTGACGACACATTGATATAGATCAAGATGATGAAGATCATGGTGTCATGCCGGTGACGATGCTTTGGAGATAGAGATCAAAGGCACAAGATGATGATGGCCATATCATGTCACATATTTTGATTGCATGTGATGTTTATCTTTTATACATCTTACTTTGCTTAGTTATGACGGTAGCATTATAAGATGATCTCTCACTAAATTTCAAGATAAAAGTGTTCTCCCTGAGTATGCACCGTTGCCAAAGTTCGTCGTGCCCAGACACCACGTGATGATCGGGTGTGATAAGCTCTACGTCCATCTACAATGGGTGCAAGCCAGTTTTGCACACGCAGAATACTCAGGTTAAACTTGACGAGCCTAGCATATGCAGATATGGCCTCGGAACACTGGAGACCGAAAGGTCGAGCATGAATCATATAGTAGATATGATCAACATAATGATGTTCACCATTGAAAACTACTCCATTTCACGTGATGATCAGTTATGGTTTAGTTGATTTGGATCACGTGATCACTTAGATGCTTATGTTGGGTTTCGTAGTAATTTCAAAAAAATTCCTACGCACACGCAAGATCATGATGATGCATAGCAACGAGAGGGGAGAGTGTTGTCTATGTACCCTTGTAGACCGCAACGAAAGCGTTGACGCAACGTAGAGGAAGTAGTCGTACGTCTTCCGATCCGACTGATCCAAGCACCGTTACTCCGGCACCTCCGAGTTCTTGGCACATGTACAGCTCGATGACGCTCCCCGGGCTCCGATCCAGCAAAGCTTCGGGGATGATTTTCGTCAGCACAATGGCGTGGTGACGATGATGATGTTCTACCGACGCAGGGCTTCGCCTAAGCACTACTACGATATGACCGAGGTGGAATATGGTGGAAGGGGGCACCGCACACGGCTAAGGAACGATCACGAAGATCAACTTGTGTGTCCTAGGGTGCCCCTCCTGCCTCCGTATATAAAGGATCCAAGGGGGGGTGCGGCCGGCCTAGAGGAGGCGCGCAGGAGGAGTCCTACTCCTACCGGGAGTAGGACTCCCCTCCCGTTCCTTGTCCAACTAGGAGAGGTGGAGGGAGAGAAGGAAAGGGGGGGGGGGGCGCCGCCCCTCCTTCCTTGTCCAATTCAGACTAGGGGGAGAGGGAGTGCGCGGCCTGCCCTGGCAGCCCCTTCCTCTTCTCCACATTAGGCCCATAAGGCCCATTAACCCCCGGGGGGTTCCGGTAACCCCCCGGTGCTCCGGTTTTATCCGAAACTTCCCCGGAACCCTTCCGGCGTCCGAATATAGTCGTCCAATATATCAATCTTTATGTCTCGACCATTTCGAGACTCCTCGTCATGTCCATGATCAGATCCGGGACTCCGAACTAACTTCGGTACATCAAAATGCATAAACTCATAATAACTGTCATCGTAACATTAAGCGTGCGGACCCTACGGTTCGAGAACAATGTAGACATGACTGAGACAAATCTCCGATCAATAACCAATAGCGGGACCTGGATGCCCATATTGGCTCCTACATATTCTACGAAGATCTTTATCGGTCAGACCGCATAACAACATACGTTGTTCCCTTTGTCATCGGTATGTTACTTGCCCGAGATTCGATCGTCGGTATCCAATACCTAGTTCAATCTCGTTACCGGCAAGTCTCTTTACTCGTTCCGTAATACATCATCTCACAACTAACTTATTAGTTGTAATGCTTGCAAGGTTTATGTGATGTGCATTACCGAGAGGGCCTAGAGATACCTCTCCGACAATCGGAGTGACAAATCCTAATCTCGAAATACACCAACCCAACATCTACCTTTGGAGACACCTGTAGAGCACCTTTATAATCACCCATTTACGTTGTGACGTTTGGTTGCACACAAAGTGTTCCTCCGGCAAAGGGAGTTGCATAATCTCATAGTCATAGGAACATGTATAAGTCATGAAGAAAGCAATAGCAACATACTAAACGATCGGGTGCTAAGCTAATGGAAATGGGTCATGTCAATCAGATCATTCACCTAATGATGTGATCCCATTAATCAAATAATAACTCTTTGTTCATGGTTAGGAAACATAACCATCTTTGATTAATGAGCTAGTCAAGTAGAGGCATACTAGTGACACTTTGTTTGTCTATGTATTCACACATGTATTATGTTTCCGGTTAATACAATTCTAGCATGAATAATAAACATTTATCATGATTTAAGGAAATAAATAATAACTTTGTTATTGCCTCTAGGGCATATTTCCTTTAGTCTCCCACTTGCACTAGAGTCAATAATCTAGATTACATAGTAATGATTCTAACACCCATGGAGCCTTGGTGCTGATCATATTTTGCTCATGGAAGAGGCTTAGTCAACGGGTCTGCAACATTCAGATCCGTATGTATCTTGCAAATCTCTATGTCTCCCACCTGGACTAGATCCCGGATGGAATTGAAGCGTCTCTTGATGTGCTTGGTTCTATTGTGAAATCTGGATTCCTTTGCCAAGGCAATTGCACCAGTATTGTCACAAAAGATTTTCATTGGACCCGATGCACTAGGTATGACACCTAGATCGGATATGAACTCCTTCATCCAGACTCCTTCATTTGCTGCTTCCGAAGCAGCTATGTACTCCGCTTCACATGTAGATCCTGCTACAACGCTTTGTTTAGAACTGCACCAACTGACAGCTCCACCATTTAATGTAAACACGTATCCGGTTTGCGATTTAGAATCGTCCGGATCAGTGTCAAAGCTTGCATCAACGTAACCTTTTACGATGAGCTCTTTGTCACCTCCATATATGAGAAACATATCCTTAGTCCTTTTCAGGTATTTCAGGATGTTCTTGACCGCTGTCCAGTCCTCCACTCCTGGATTACTTTGGTACCTCCCTGCTAGACTTATAGCAAGGCACACATCAGGTCTGGTACACAGCATTGCATACATGATAGATCCTATGGCTGATGCATAGGGAACATCTTTCATATTCTCTCTATCTTCTGCAGTGGTCGGGCATTGAGTCTTACTCAACTTCACACCTTGTAACACAGGCAAGAACCCTTTCTTTGCTTGATCCATTTTGAACTTCTTCAAAACTTTGTCAAGGTATGTGGTTTGTGAAAGTCCAATTAAGCGTTTTGATCTATCTCTATAGATCTTAATGCCTAATATGTAAGCAGCTTCACCGAGGTCTTTCATTGAAAAACTCTTATTCAAGTATCCCTTTATGCTATCCAGAAATTCTATATCATTTCCAATTAGTAATATGTCATCTACATATAATATTAGAAATGCTACAGAGCTCCCACTCACTTTCTTGTAAATACAGGCTTCTCCAAAAGTCTGTATAAAACCAAATGCGTTTATTCCAACTCCGAGAGGCTTGCACCAGTCCATAAATGGATCGCTGGAGCTTGCACACTTTGTTAGCTCCCTTTGGATCGACAAAACCTTCTGGTTGCATCATATACAACTCTTCTTCCAGAAAACCATTCAGGAATGCAGTTTTGACATCCATCTGCCAAATTTCATAATCATAAAATGCGGCAATTGCTAACATGATTTGGACAGACTTAAGCATCGCTACGGGTGAGAAGGTCTCATCGTAGTCAATCCCTTGAACTTGCCGAAAACCTTTTGCGACAAGTCAAGTTTTGTAGACAGTAATATTACCGTTAGTGTCAGTCTTCTTCTTGAAGATCCATTTATTCTCAATTGCTTGCCAATCATCGGGCAAGTCAACCAAAGTCCATACTTTGTTCTCATACATGGATCCCATCTCAGATTTCATGGCTTCAAGCCACTTTGCGGAATCTGGGCTCACCATCGCTTCTTCATAGTTCGTAGGTTCATCATGATCTAGTAGCATGACTTCCAGAACGGGATTACCATACCACTCTGGTGCGGATCTTACTCTGGTTGATCTACGAGGTTCAGTAGTATCTTGTTCTGAAGTTTCATGATCATCATCATTAGCTTCCTCACTAACTGGTGTAGGTGTCACAGAAACAGTTTTCTGTGATGCACTACTTTCTAATAAGGGAGCAGGTACAGTTACCTCGTCAAGTTCTACTTTCCTCCCACTCACTTCTTTCGAGAGAAACTCCTTCTCCAGAAAGTTTCCGAATTTAGCAACAAAAGTCTTGCCTTCGGATCTGTGATAGAAGGTGTGTCCAATAGTCTCCTTTGGATATCCTATGAAGACACATTTCTCCGATTTGGGTTCGAGCTTATCAGGTTGAAGCTTTTTCACATAAGCATCGCAGCCCCAAACTTTCAGAAATGACAACTTTGGTTTCTTGCCAAACCACAGTTCATAAGGCGTCGTCTCAACGGATTTTGATGGTGCCCTATTTAACGTGAATGCGGCCGTCTCTAGAGTGTATCCCCAAAACGATAGCGGTAAATCAGTAAGAGACATCATAGATCGCACCATATCTAGTAAAGTATGATTATGACGTTCGGACACACCATTACACTGTGGTGTTCCGGGTGGCGTGAGTTGCGAAACTATTCCACAATTTTTCAAATGTACACCAAACTCGTAACTCAAATATTCTCCTCCACGATCAGATCGTAGAAACTTTATTTTCTTGTTACGATGATTTTCAACTTCACTCTGAAATTCCTTGAACTTTTCAAACGTTTCAGACTTATATTTCATTAAGTAGATATACCCATATCTGCTTAAATCATCTGTGAAGGTGAGAAAATAACGATATCCGCCACGAGCCTCAATATTCATCGGACCACATACATCTGTATGTATGATTTCCAACAAATCTGTTGCTCTCTCCATAGTACCGGAGAACGGCGTTTTAGTCATCTTGCCCATGAGGCACGGTTCGCAAGTACCAAGTGATTCATAATCAAGTGGTTCCAAAAGTCCATCAGTATGGAGTTTCTTCATGCGCTTTACACCGATATGACCCAATCGGCAGTGCCACAAATAAGTTGCACTATCATTATCAACTCTGCATCTTTTGGCTTCAATATTATGAATATGTGTATTACTACTATCGAGATTTAACAAGAATAGACCACTCTTCAAGGGTGCATGACCATAAAAGATATTACTCATATAAATAGAACAACCATTATTCTCTGATTTAAATGAATAACCGTCTCGCATCAAACAAGATCCAGATATAATGTTCATGCTTAACGCTGGCACCAAATAACAATTATTCAGGTCTAATATTAATCCCGAAGGTAGATGTAGAGGTAGCGTGCCGACTGCGATCACATCGACTTTGGAACCGTTTCCCACGCGCATCGTCACCTCGTCCTTAGCCAATCTTCGCTTAATCCGTAGTCCCTGTTTCGAGTTGCAAATATTAGCAACAGAACCAGTATCAAATACCCAGGTGCTACTGCGAGCATTAGTACGGTACACATCAATAACATGTATATCACATATACCTTTGTTCACCTTGCCATCCTTCTTATCTGCCAAATACTTGGGGCAGTTCCGCTTCCAGTGACTAGTCTGCTTGCAATAGAAGCACTCAGTTTCAGGCTTAGGTCCAGGTTTGGGTTTCTTCTCTTGAGTAGCAACTTGATTGCCATTCTTTTTGAAGTTCCCCTTCTTCTTCCCTTTGCCCTTTTTTTTGAAACTAGTGGCCTTGTTGACCATCAACACTTGATGCTCCTTCTTGATTTCTACCTCCGCAGCTTTCAGCATCGCGAAGAGCTCGGGAATAGTCTTATTCATCCCTTGCATATTATAGTTCATCACGAAGCTCTTGTAGCTTGGTGGCAGTGATTGGAGAATTCTGTCAATGACGCAGTGATCTGGAAGATTAACTCCCAACTGAATCAAGTGATTATTATACCCAGACATTTTGAGTATATGCTCACTGACAGAACTGCTCTCCTCCATCTTGCAGCTATAGAACTTATTGGAGACTTCGTATCTCTCAATCCGGGCATTTGCTTGAAATATTAACTTCAACTCCTGGAACATCTCATATGCTCCATGACGTTCAAAACGTCGTTGAAGTCCCGATTCTAAGCCGTAAAGTATGGCACACTGAACTATTGAGTAGTCATCAGCTTTGCTCTGCTAGACGTTCATAACATCTGGTGTTGCTCTTGCAGCAGGCCTGGCACCCAGCGGTGCTTCCAGGACGTAATTCTTCTGTGCAGCAATGAGGATAATCCTCAAGTTATGGACCCAGTCCGTGTAATTGCTACCATCATCTTTCAACTTTGCTTTCTCAAGGAACGCATTAAAATTCAACGGAACAACAGCACGAGCCATCTATCTACAATCAAACATAAAAAAGCAAGATACTAATTAGGTACTAAGTTTCATGATAAATTTAAGTTCAGTTAATTTACTTAAAGAACTCCCACTTAGATAGACATCCCTCTAATCCTCTAAGTGATTACGTGATCCAAGTCAACTAAACCATGTCCGATCATCACGTGAGATGGAGTAGTTTCATTGGTGAACATCTTTATGTTGATCATATCTACTATATGATTCACGCTCGACCTTTCGGTCTCCGTGTTCCGAGGCCATATCTGTATATGCTTGGCTCGTCAAGTTTAACCTGAGTATTCCGCGTGTGCAACTGTTTTGCACCCGTTGTATTTGAACATAGAGCCTATCACACCCGATCATCACGTGGTGTCTCAGCACGAAGAACTTTCGCAACGGTGCATATTCAGGGAGAACACTACTTGATAATTTAGTGAGAGATCATCTTATAATGCTACCGTCAATCAAAGCAAGATAAGATGCATAAAAGATAAACATCACATGCAATCAATAAAAGTGATATGATATGGCCATCATCATCTTGTGCTTGTGATCTCCATCTCTGAAGCACCATCGTGATCACCATCGTCACCGGCAAGACACCTTGATCTCCATCATAGCATCGTTGTCGTCTCGCCGAGCTTGTGCTTCCACGAATATCGCTACCGTTTAGTGATAAAGTAAAGCATTACAGCGCGATTGCATTGCATACAATAAAGCGACAACCATATGGCTCCTGCCAGTTGCCGATAACTTGGTTACAAAACATGATCATCTCATACAATAAAATTTAGCATCATGTCTTGACCATATCACATCACAACATGCCCTGCAAAAACAAGTTAGATGTCCTCTACTTTGTTGTTGCATGTTTTTACGTGGCTGCTACGGGCTTAAGCAAGAACCAATCTTACCTACGCATCAAAACCACAACCATAGTTTGTCAAATTGGTGCTGTTTTAACCTTCGCAAGGACCGGGCGTAGCCACACTCGATTCAACTAAAGTTGGAGAAACTGTCACCCACAAGCCACCTATGTGCAAAGCACGTCGGGAGAACCGGTCTCGCGTAAGCGTACGCGTAATGTCGGTCCGGGCCGCTTCGTCCAATAATACCGCCGAACCAAAGTATGACATGCTAGTAAGCAGTATGACTTATATCGCCCACAACTCACTTGTGTTCTACTCGTGCATATAACATCAACATATAAAACATAGGCTCTGATGCCACTGTTGGGTTTCGTAGTAATTTCAAAAAATTTCCTACGCACACGCAAGATCATGATGATGCATAGCAACGAGAGGGGAGAGTGTTGTCTACGTACCCTTGTAGACCGTAACGGAAGCGTTGACGCAACATAGAGGAAGTAGTCGTACGTCTTCCGATCCGACCGATCCAAGCACCATTACTCCGGCACCTCCAAGTTCTTGGCACACGTACAGCTTGATGACGCTCCCCGGGCTCCGATCCAGCAAAGCTTCGGGGATGAGTTTCGTCAGCACAACGGCGTGGTGACGATGATGATGTTCTACCGACGCAGGGCTTCGACTAAGCACTACTACGATATGACCGAGGTGGAATATGGTGGAAGGGGGCACCGCACACGGCTAAGGAACGATCACGAAGATCAACTTGTGTGTCCTAGGGTGCCCCTCCTGCCTCCGTATATAAAGGATCCAAGGGGGGGTGCGGCCGGCCTAGAGGAGGCGTGCAGGAGGAGTCCTACTCCTACCGGGAGTAGGACTCCCCTCCCATTCCTTGTCCAACTAGGAGAGGTGGAGGGAGAGAAGGAAAGGGGGGGCGCCGCCCCTCCCTCCTTGTCCAATTTGGACTAGGGGGAGAGGGGGCGCGCGGCCTGCCCTGGCAGCCCCTTCCTCTTCTTCACATTAGTCCCATAAGGCCCATTAACCCCCCGGGGGGTTCCGGTAACCCCCCGGTGCTCCGGTTTTATCCGAAACTTCCCCGGAACCCTTCTGGTGTCCGAATATAGTCGTCCAATATATCAATCTTTATGTCTCGACCATTTTGAGACTCCTCGTCATGTCCATGATCACATCCGGGACTCTGAACTAACTTCGGTACATCAAAATGCATTAACTCATAATACCTGTCATTGTAACGTTAAGCGTGCGGACCCTATGGTACGAGAATAATGTAGACATGACTGAGACAAATCTCCGGTCAATAACCAATAGCGGGACCTGGATGCCCATATTGGCTCCTACATATTCTACGAAGATCTTTATCGGTCAGACCGCATAACAACATACGTTGTTCCCTTTGTCATCGGTATGTTACTTGCCCGAGATTCGATCGTCGGTATCCAATACCTAGTTCAATCTCATTACCGGCAAGTCTCTTTACTCGTTCCGTAATACATCATCCCACAACTAACTTATTAGTTGTAATGCTTGCAAGGCTTATGTGATGTGCATTACCGAGAGGGCCCAGAGATACCTCTCCGACAATCGGAGTGACAAATCCTAATCTCGAAATACGCCAACCCAACATCTACCTTTGGAGACACCTATAGAGCACCTTTATAATCACCCATTTACGTTGTGACGTTTGGTTGCACACAAAGTGTTCCTCCGGCAAACGGGAGTTGCATAATCTCATAGTCATAGGAACATGTATAAGTCATGAAGAAAGCAATAGCAACATACTAAACGATCGGGTGCTAAGCTAATGGAAATGGGTCATGTCAATCAGATCATTCACCTAATGATGTGATCCCATTAATCAAATAACAACTCTTTGTTCATGGTTAGGAAACATAACCATCTTTGATTAATGAGCTAGTCAAGTAGAGGCATACTAGTGACACTTTGTTTGTCTATGTATTCACACATGTATTATGTTTCCGGTTAATACAATTCTAGCATGAATAATAAACATTTGTCATGATATAAGGAAATAAATAATAACTTTATTATTGCCTCTAGGGCATATTTCCTTCAGCTTAGAGGGATGTCTATCTAAGTGGGAGTTCTTAAGTAATATGATTAATTGAACTTTAATTTATCATGAACTTAGTCCTGGTAGTATTAGCATATCTATGTTGTAGATCAATAGCTCGCGATGTTGCTCCCCATTTAATTTTTATATGTTCCTAGAGAAAACTAAGTTGAAAAATGTTAGTAGCAATGATGCGGATTGGATCCGTGATCTGAGGATTATCGTCATTGCTGCACAGAAAAATTATGTCCTTGATGCACCGCTAGGTGACAGACCTATTATAGGAGCAGATGCAGACGTTCTGAACGTTTTGCTAGCTCAATATGATGACTACTTGATAATTTAGTGCACCATGCTTAGCAGCTTAGAATCGGGACTTCAAAGACGTTTTGAACGTCATGGAACATATGAGATGTTCCAGGAGTTGAAGTTAATATTTCAAGCAAATACCCGAGTTGAGAGATATGAAGTCTCCAACAAAAGTTCTATAGCTAAAAGATGGAGGAGAATAGCTCAAGCAGTGAGCATATGCTCAGATTGTCTGGGTACTACAATCGCTTGAATCAAGTGGGAGTTAATCTTCCAGATAAAATAGTGATTGATAGAATTCTCTAGTCACCATCACCAAGTTAGTAGAACTTCTTGATGAACTATAGTATGCAAGGGATGACGAAAACGATTCCCGAGCTTTTCATGATGATGAAATTGACAAAGGTAGAAATCAAGAAAAGCATCAAGTGTTGATGGTTGACAAGACCACTAGTTTCAAGAAAAGGGCAAAGGGAAGAAGGGGAACTTCAATAAGAACGGCAAGCAAGTTGCTGCTCAAGTGAAGAAGCCCAAGTCTGGACCTAAGCCTGAGACTAAGTGCTTCTACTGCAAAGGGACTGGTCACTAAAAGCGGAACTGCCCCAAGTATTTAGCGGATAAGAAGGATGGCAAAGTGAACAATGCTATATTTGATATACATGTAATTGATGTGTACTTTACTAGTGTTTATAGCAACCCCTCGGTATTTGATATTGGTTCAGTTGCTAAGAGTAGTAACTCGAAACGGGAGTTGCAGAATGAATAGAGACTAGTTAAGGGTGAAGTGGCGATGTGTGATGGAAGTGGTTCCAAGATTGATATGATCATCATCGCACACTCCCTATACTTTCGGAATTAGTGTTAAACCTAAATAAATTTTATTTGGTGTTTGCGTTGAGCTTGAATATGATTTGATCATGTTTATTGCAAAACGGTTATTCATTTAAGTTAGAGAATAATTGTTGTTCTGTTTACATGAATAAAACCTTCTATGGTCATACACCCAATGAAAATGGTTCGTTGGATCTCGATCGTAGTGATACACATATTCATAATATTGAAGCCAAAAGATGCAAAGTTAATAATGATAGTGCAACTTATTTATGGCACTGCCGTTTAGGTCATATTGGTGTAAAGTGCATGAAGAAACTCCATGCTGATGGGCTTTTGGAATCACTTGATTATGAATCATTTTGATGATTGCGAACCATGCCTCATGGGCAAGATGACTAAGACTCCGTTCTTCGGAACAATGGAGCGAGCAACTGACATATTGGAAATAATACATACTGATGTATGCAGTCCGATGAGTGTTGAAGCTCGCGGCGGGTATCATTATTTTTGACCTTCACAGATGATTTGAGCAGATATGGGTACATCTACTTGATGAAACATAAGTCTGAAACATTTCAAAAGTTCAAAGAAGTTCAGAGTGAAGTAGAAAATCATCGGGACAAGAAAATAAAGTTTCTACGATCTTATCGCAGAGACAAATGTTTGAGTTACGAGTTTGGTCTTCAATTAAAACAATGTGGAATAGTTTCACAAAATCATGCCACCTGGAACACCACAGCATAATGGTGTGTCTGAACATCATAACCGTACTATTATTGGATATAGTGCAATCTATGATGTTTCTTATCGATTAATCACTATAGTTTTGGGGTTATGCATTAGAGACAGCTACATTCACGTTAAATAGGGCACCATCTAAATCCATTGAGACGACACCGTATGAACTATGGTTTGGCAAGAAACCTAAGCTGTCGTTTCTTAAAATTTGAGGTTGCAATGCTTATGTGAAAAAGTTTCAACCTGATAAGCTCAAACCCAAATCGGAGAAGTGCATCTTCATAGGATACCCAAAAGAAAATGTTGGGTACACCTTCTATCACAGATCTGAAGGCAAGTAATTCATTGCTGAGAATGGATCCTTTCTAGAGAAGGAGTTTCTCTCAAAAGAAGTGAGTGGGAGAAAAGTAGAACTTGATGAGGTAACTGTACCTGCTCCCTTATTGGAAAGTAGTTCATCAAAGAAATCTGTTCCTGTGACTAGTACACCAATTAGTGAGGAAGCTAATGATGATGATCACGTAACTTCAGATCAAGTTACTACCGAACCTCGTAGGTAAACCAGAGTGAGATCCGCACCAGAGTGGTACGGTAATCCTATTATGGAGGTCATGTTACTTGACCATGACGAGCCTACGAACTATGAGGAAGCGATGATGAGCCCAGATTCCGTGAAATGGCTTGAGGCCATGAAATCTGAGATGAGATCCATGTATGAGAATAAAGTATGGACTTTGATTGACTTGCCCAATGATCGGCGAGCCATTGAGATTAAATGGGTCTTCAAGAGGAAGACGGACGCTGATAGTAGTGTTACTATCTACAATGCTAGAATTGTCGCAAAAGGTTTTCGACAAGTTCAAGGTGTTGACTATGATGAGAGTTTCTCACTCGTATCTATACTTAAGTCTGTCCGAATCATGTTAGCAATTGCCACATTTTATGAAATCTGGCAAATGGATAAACAAAACTACATTCCTTAATGGATTTATTAAAGAAGAGTTGTATATGATGCAACAAGAAAGTTTTGTCAATCCTAAAGGTGCTAACAAAATATGCAAGCTCCAGCGATCCATCTATGGACTGGTGCAAGCATCTCGGAGTTGGAATATACGCTTTGATAAGTTGATCAAAACATATAGTTTTATACAGACTTGCAGTGAAGCCTGTATTTACAGGAAAGTGTGTGAGAACACTACAACATTTCTGATAAGTATATGTGAATGACATATTGTTGATCGGAGATAATGTAGAATTATTCTGCAAAGCATAAAGGAGTGTTTGAAAGGAGTTTTTCAAAGAAAGACCTCGGTGAAGCTGCTTACATATTGAGCATCAAGATCTATAGAGATGGCACTTGATAAGTTTTTCAATGAGTACATACCTTGACAAGATTTTGAAGTAGTTCAAAATGGAACAGTCAAAGAAAGAGTTCTTGCCTGTGTTACAAGGTGTGAAGTTGAGTAAGACTCAAACCCCGACCACGGCAGAAGATAGAGAGAGAATGAAAGTCATTCTCTATGACTTGGCCATAGGTTCTATAAAATATGCCAAGCTGTGTACCAGATCTATTGTATACCCTACACTGTTTTTGGCAAGGGAGTACAATAGTGATCTAGGAGTAGATCACTGGACAGTGGTCAAATTATCCTTAGTGGAATAAGGATATGTTTCTCGATTATGGAGGTGACAAAAAGGTTCGTTGTAAAGGGTTACGTCGATGCAAATTTTGACACTGATCCAGATGGCTCTAAATCTCAATCTGGATACATATTGAAAGTGGGAGCAATTAGCTAGAGTAGCTTCGTGCAGAGCATTGTTGACATAGAAATTTGCAAAATACTTATGGATCTGAATGTCGCAAACCCGTTGACTAAACTTCTCTCACAAGGAAAACATGATCACACCTTAGTACTCTTTGGGTGTTAATCACATAGCGATGTGAACTAGATTATTGACTCTAGTAAACCCTTTGGGCATTGGTCACATGTCGATGTGAACTATGGGTGTTAATCACATGGTGATGTGAACTATTGGTATTAAATCAAATGACGATGTGAACTAGATTATTGACTCTAGTGCAAGTGGGAGACTGAAGGAAATATGCCCTAGAGGCAATAATAAAGTTATTATTTATTTCCTTATATCATTATAAATGTTTATTATTCATGCTAGAATTGTATTAACCGGAAACATAATACATGTGTGAATACATAGACAAACAGAGTGTCACTAGTATGCCTCTACTTGACTAGCTCGTTGATCAAAGATGGTTATGTTTCCTAACCATAGACATGAGTTGTCATTTGATTAACGGGATCACATCATTAGGAGAATGATGTGATTGACTTGACCCATTCCGTTAGCATAGCACTTGATCGTTTAGTTTGCTGCTATTGCTTTCTTCATGACTTATACATGTTCCTATGACTATGAGATTATGCAACTCCCGTTTACCGGAGGAACACTTTGTGTGCTACCAAACGTCACAACATAACTGGGTGATTATAAAGGTGCTCTACAGGTGTCTCCGAAGGTACTTGTTGGGTTAGCGTATTTCGATATTAGGATTTGTCGCTCCGATTGTCGAAGAGGTATCTCTGGGCCCTCTCGGTAATGCACATCACTTAAGCCTTGCAAGCATTGCAACTAATGAGTTAGTTGCAGGATGATGTATTACGGAACGAGTAAAGAGACTTGCCGGTAACGAGATTGAACTAGGTATTGAGATACCGACGATCGAATCTCGGGCAAGCAACACACCGATGACAAAGGGAACAACGTATGTTGTTATGCGGTCTGACCGATAAAGATCTTCGTAGAATATGTGGGAGCCAATATGAGTATCCAGGTTCCGCTATTGGTTATTGACCGGAGACATGTCTCAGTCATGTCTACATTGTTCTCGAACCCGTAGGGTCCGCACGCTTAAGGTTTCGATGACAGTTATATTATGAGTTTATGAGTTTTGATGTACTGAAGGAGTTCGGAGTCCCGGATGAGATCGGGAACATGACGAGGAGTCTCCAAATGGTCGAGACGTAAAGATCGATATATTGGACGACTATATTCGGACATCGGAAAGGTTCCGAGTGATTCAGGTATTTTTCGGAGTACCGGAGAGTTAAAGGAATTCGTCAGGGAGTATATGGGCCTTATTGGGCCATACGGGAATAGAGGAGAGAGGCAGAAGGAAGGAGGCGCGCGCCCCCCCTCTGGTCCGAATTGGACAAGTGGTGCAGCCCACTTTTCCTTGTTCCTCTCCCCCTCTTTCCTTCTCTCCTACTCCAACAAGGGAAGGAGGAGTCCTACTCGCGGTGGGAGTAGGACTCCCCCCTTGGCGCGCCCTCCTCCTAGGCCGGCCGCCTCCCTCCCTTGCTCCTTTATATACGGGGGCAGGGAGACCACACAGACACAACAGTTGATTATTGATCTCTTAGCCGTGTGCGGAGCCCCCCTCCATCATAGTCCTCGATAATATTGTAGTGGTGCTTAGGCGAAGCCCTGCGACAGTAGAACATCAAGATCGTCACCACGCCGTCGTGCTGACGGAACTCTTCCCTGACATTCTGCTGGATCGGAGTCCGGGGATCGTCATCGAGCTGAACGTGTGCTAGAACTCGGAGGTGCCGTAGTTTCGGTGCTTGATCGGTCGGACCGTGAAGACGTACGACTACATCAACCACGTTGTGCTAACGCTTCCGCTTTCGGTCTACGAGGGTACGTGGACAACACTCTCCCCTCTCGTTGCTATGCATCACCATGATCTTGCGTGTGCGTAGGAAAATTTTGAAATTACTACGTTCCCCAACATTACCGAGTGGGCCCAGAGATACCTCTCCGACAATCGGAGCGACAAATCCTAATATCGAAATACGCTAACCCAACAAGTACCTTCGGAGACACCTATAGAGCATCTTTATAATCACCCAGTTACGTTGTGACGTTTGGTAGCACACAAAGTGTTCCTCCGGTAAACGGGAGTTGCATAATCTCATAGTCATAGGAACATGTATAAGTCATGAAGAAAGCAATAGCAACATACTAAACGATCAAGTGCTAAGCTAACTGAATGGGTCAAGTCAATCACATCACTCTCCTAATGATGTGACCCTTTAATCAACTGACAACTCTTTGTCTATGGCTAGGAAACATAACCATCTTTGATCAACGAGCTAGTCAAGTAGAGGCATACTAGTGACACTTTGTTTGTCTATGTATTCACACATGTATCATGTTTCCTGTTAATACAATTCTAGCATGAATAATAAACATTTATCATGATATAAGAAAATAAATAATAGCTTTATTATTGCCTCTAGGGCATATTTCCTTCAGATGGCTCATATGGAGTGGATAGCAACTGGTATGTGGACAGTGGTGCAACCAACCACATCACCGGTGAGCTCGAGAAGGTGACCATGTGTGAGAAATACTATGGCGAAGACCACATCCACACTGCTAGTGGAGAAGGTATGAAGATTCATCACGTTGGTCATTCAATTATTAATACCCCTCGTAGAAAAATTCATCTTAGAAAAATTATGCCTGTCCCTAGTGCTTCCAAAAATCTTGGCTCCGTTCATCGTATTGCTATTGATAAACATGTCTTCCTTGAGTTTCACCCTTTCTATTTTTTGATCAAGGATCATGCAACGAAGAAGGTGCTCTATCGAGGTAGATGCGTTCGTGGGCTTTACCCATTGATTCCGAAGATTAGAAGATTCAATAAACAAGTTTTTAGTGCCACCAAGCTATCTTCGACACGGTGGCACGATCGATTAGGGCATCCAACTTTTTCTTCAGTTGAACAATTGCTTAGGAAGAATAAACTCTCATATGTTGGAGAGCATGATGTTGAAATAATTTTGATTCATGCAGAAAGCTAAGAGTCATCAGTTACCTTATCCAATTTCTACTAGTATTTCTACCAAACCATTGCAACTCAATTTTTCCGATGTTTGGGGACCCACTCCCTCCTCTGTTGGTAGACACACATGCTACTCTAGTTTCGTTGATGACTATAGATAATTTTCTTGGATCTACCTCCTTAAGAAAAGATCCGATGTGTTTCAAGTTTTTCTTAACTTCCAAGCTCTCGTCGAACGAAAATTTGACACCAAAATCATTGCCCTCCAATCTGATTGGGGAGGTGAGTGTGAGAAGCTAAAATGATTCTTTCAAAACCTTGGCATCTCTCACCATGTGTCGTGTCCACATGCCTATCAACAGAATGGGTCTGCCGAACGTAAACATAGGCGCATCGTAGAAGTTGGCCTTGCTCTTTCGGCTCGAGCATCCATGCCGCTCAAGTTTTGGGACGAAGCGTTTCTTATCGCAGTTCATCTCATAGACATACTTCCTAGCCGTGTTATTAATAATGACACACCCACGAAAGACTCCTTCATACAACACCAGACTATACGTCTCTCCGTGTGTTCGGCTGCGCTTGTTGGCCTAATCTTAGACCATATAACAATCGCAAGCTTATGTACCGATCCAAACAGTGTGTATTTATTGGATATAGTCCACAACATAAAGGGGGTCAAGTGTCTCGATGTCTTCACCGGTCGCGTCTACATCTCTCGTGATGTTATCTTTGATGAAACCAAATTTCCATTTGTTAATCTTCATTCTAATGTTGGCGCTCTCCTTAGGAGGGAAATTCTCCTCTTGCCATCGCATCTTCAGTATTGATCATGGGGGAAAAATAATTGTGATGATCATACGTTGATTAATCTTCATAACTCTGTGCATGAGTATTATGATGCAGATACATCAGATATTATGACTGGTGAAGAAATCACAGAAAATGGTGAAGAAATGCCCCAAAACGAGCCCATGGCCGGGCCGAGGCTCTCCGCCCAGCCATCCTGAACCGTGCAGGGGTAGGTCAGCAGCCGCCGGCCAAGCCTCAGCCACCCCACCACCATCAGGGACCAGGGCCGCCGACACGACCCATCTGGCTCCTCCAGATCTCGGCGTCGGCAAAGCAAGGAGCCCCCCTGCCTGCCTCCCCGGGTCGCCCCTGCCACCATCAGACCGCAACGGCACCAAACTATCACTTATGAACAAATATTTTGCTCAATTCATCAGGCTTCATTAACAAAGCAAACCACCGCATCCGCAAAAGCAACAAAGCTGGTGGTATCCGCAAAAAAAAAAAGATGGAACAAACAGAGCACTTGTCGATGGAAAAGATGCTGGAATGGTCAGAGTTGCAGAGTATGGAACAGAGCAGTTTGTTCCATCGAGCTTTGTAGTGTGTCTGACTAAGAAGTGCTTAGTGTGTCCACCGAACCAAAATAAATAAAAGTGGAGCTATGTCCGTTATTCTTTTTCATGGTTTAAAGTAATTAAAATGTGTCATTTGTTTGTGTTATTCGGAATATGTGAGCTCAGTAGCGGCGGCAGGAAAAAGCAAAGCCCCAGTCAGCCTTTGGGGCACTGTAGCACTGTAGCTACAGTGATTCTCCAGTGCCCAAAGGAAATTGGTCTCACGCCCCAGGCAGCGGCCCGGGCTGCCTGGGGCCTGTCTCCGCCACTGTGTGAGCTGCTAGGTTGACTGAGGTTTCAAATATTTTGCTATTTCTCCATCTATATAAATTTTTTTTTGCTATCTCTCTGGACCATTTACACCATTTGTGTTTGTGCTCCTTATTTGGTCATTGGGTTATGAGATGCTGAAATAGACTATTTTGATTGTGTGTCTTGCTAGTGAGGTGAGATGTTAGAAGAAACCAAAAATATATATGAATAGTTGTTCGGATTATTTGCGCATACTGCACACTCTGAACATCTCAACGGGAAAATGCATTGCTACAGATTTGAGCAGCCATCAAGCATGATATTGACCTGATATCGTCCCGATTGTATCCAAGGAAAACTGCTCGCTGGTTAAAGTGTGCAGAACCAAGCCATAAGTGTAGTGATCAGAATGCATGTTTTGATTGAGTAAAGATCACACTTATTAGACAGGATGAAATTAGTATTTGCTTGATTTTTCTTTTTACAAACTATGAAATAATAATTCAGTTAGTTAACCAGGAATTAGTGTTCCATATTACGATTCCCAAATTATTTACTTGTGATGGTCCCTGGCTGCTGCCAAAGGACACTGAGCGGTGAAGCCCCTTTTGGTTGGTAGGACGCTGGCGTGAGGCAGCGTGGTGGTGTTCTGGCACGCGGAGGCAGAAGGGGCAGCGGTGGTTGTAGATATTGGTAATACTTTTGTATAGACATGGTATTGTAGATATCGGTATATTTTTTTATACAGTTGATCACTTAGGACAGACATAAACCTTTGACTAATTTGAAACAGAGCATTAGACACTAGTAGAAAAAAGGGCCTATTGTCCCGGTTCGTAAAACCCATTTGTCCCGGTTTTTGAACCGGGACCAAATAGGCGTCCACGCGTCAGCAGCTGGCAGTAGCTGAGGTTTTTTTTTCTGAAAGGGGGTGGTTTAGGGGGTAATTTAGGGTGTGTTAGCTAGCTAATAGAGAGAATTGTCCTCTTTTATCTTCGTACTTGGTTTACCAACGCTACTGCTATGCCTAAACATGGCTTAGATTAAAGTAAAGGCAATATGTGGTGCATGTCGAAAATAATACTAATTCTAACTTGATCAAGTTTGGATTAGTACTACTTTCGACATGCACCACATGCATGTTGCCTTCACGTCAATCCAATCCATGTTCATTTCACCCACCGATATATAATAACTCTTCATGCCCGCATCATGCATCATCATAATAATAAGTCCTACTAATCATCATCATACAACTTCTACTCGTTATTAATAACAAGTCATACGATCATCATCCTCATAGTCATCGAACCAACCCTACTTAATTGTTTAGGCACATGATCATCAGTATTCGGTAGGACCTAAATACCCTTTTTAAGGTAAAATAGAATAAAACAATATAGACCTTGACTCTACATTATGGAGAATGGAGATCATCCTGTCTCATATTCTTGCGCTTCGCTTCCTTTTGCTTCCAAGAACCTTTTTACGACTGTCCATACATTTTTTCCATTCTTTGATTAGCATGTCTCCACTTCTTTTAGAAATCCGGTATGGATAGTTGAGATTCGTAGGATGACCTGGCTGTATGTTCAAAACATTAAGGCTACCTTTCTGATACATCAAATGAGGCACATGATGACCCACAAGTATAGGGGATCTATCGTAGTCATTTCGATAAGTAAGAGTGTCGAACCCAACGAGAAGCAGAAGAAAATGATAAGCGGTTTTCAGCAAGATATTCTCTGCAAGTACTAAAATAAGTGGTAACAGATAGTTTTGTGATAGGATAAATTGTAACGAGCAACAAGTAACAAAAGTAAATAAAGTGCAACAAGATGGCCCAATCCTTTTGTAGCAAAGGACAAGCCGGAACAAACTCTTATAATAGGAAAAGCGCTCCCGAGGACACATGGGAATATCATCAAGCTAGTTTTCATCACGTTCATATGATTCGCGTTCGATACTTTGATAATTTGATATGTGGGTGGACCGGTGCTTGGGTGCCGTTCTTACTTGAACAAGCATCCCACTTATGATTAACCTCTATTGCAAGCATCTGCAACTACAACAAAATTATTAAGGTAAACCTAACCATAGAATGAAACATATGGATCCAAATCAGCCCCTTACGAAGCAATGCATAAACTAGGGTTTAAGCTTCTGTCACTCTAGCAACCCATCATCTACTTATTACTTTCCAATGCCTTCCTCTAGGCCCAAATAATGGTGAAGTGTTATGTAGTCGACGTTCACATAACACCACTAGAGGCTAGACAACATACATCTTATCAAAATATCAAACGAATACCAAATTCACATGACTACTAATAGCAAGACTTCTCCCTTATCCTCAGGAACGAACGTAATTACTCACAAAGCATATTCATGTTCATAATCAGAGGGGTAATAATATGTATATAGGATATGAACATATGATCTTCCACCAAATAAACCAACTAGCATCAACTACAAGGAGTAATCAACACTACTAGCAACCTACTAGCACCAATCCCGGACTTTGAGACAAGAATTCGATACAAGAGATGAACTAGGGTTTGGAGATGAGATGGTGTTGGTGAAGATGTTGATGGAGATTGCCCTCTCCCGATGAAAGGAGCGTTCGTGATGACGATGGTGATGATTTCCCCCTCCCGGAGGGAAGTTTCTGTTGGGGAATGTAGTAATTTCAAAAAAAATCCTACGCACATGCAAGATAATGGTGATGCATAGCAACGAGAGGGGAGAGTGTTGTCTACGTACCCTCGTAGACCGGAAGCGGAAGCGTTAGCACAACGCGGTTGATGTAGTCGTACGTCTTCACAGCCAGACCGATCAAGCACCGAAACTACGGCACCTCCGAGTTCTAGCACACGTTCAGCTCGATGACGATCCCCGGACTCCGATCCAGCAAAGTGTCGGGGATGAGTTCCGTCAGCACGACGGCGTGGTGACGATCTTGATGTTTTACCGTCGCAGGGCTTCGCCTAAGCACCGCTACAATATTATCGAGGACTATGGTGGAGGGGGGCACCGCACACGGCTAAGAGATCAATGATCAACTGTTGTGTCTATGGGGTGCCCCCCTGCCCCCGTATATAAAGGAGTGGAGGAGGGGGCCGGCCAAGGAGGGTGGCGCGCCCTAGGGGGGAGTCCAACTCCCACAGGGAGTAGGACTCCCCTTTTTCCTATTAGGAGTAGGAGAGGGAAGGAAGAGGAAGGAGGGAGGAAGGAAAGGGGGGCCCTCCCTTTCTCCTTTCCCCTCCTTTCCACTAAGGCCCAATAAGGCCCATATACCTCCCCGGGGGTTTCGATAACCTCCCGGTGATCCGGTATAGTCCCAATCTCACCCGGAACCTTTCCGGTGTCCAAATATAGTCGTCCAATATATCGATCTTTATGTCTCGACCATTTAGAGACTCCTCGTCAAGTCCGTGATCACATCCGGGACTCCGAACAACCTTCGGTACATCAAAATATATAAACTCATAATTAAACTGTCATCGTAACGTTAAGTGTGCGGACCCTACGGGTTCGAGAACAATGTAGACATGACCGAGACACGTCTCCGGTCAATAACCAATAGCGGAACCTGGATGCTCATATTGGCTCCTACATATTCTACGAAGATCTTTATCGGTCAAACCGCATAACAACATACGTTTGTTCCCTTTGTCATCGGTATGTTACTTGCCCGAGATTCGATCGTCGGTATCTCAATACCTAGTTCAATCTCGTTACCGGCAAGTCTATTTACTCGTTCTGTAATACATCATCTTGCAACTAACTTATTAGTTGCATTGCTTGCAAGTCTTAAGTGATGTGCATTACCGAGAGGGCCCAAAGATACCTCTCGGACAATCGGAGTGACAAATCTTAATTTCGAAATACGCCAACCCAACATGTACCTTTGGAGACACCTGTAGAGCACCTTTATAATCACCAAGTTACGTTGTGACATTTGGTAGCACACAAAGTGTTCCTCCGGTAAACGGGAGTTGCATAATCTCATAGTCATAGGAACATGTATAAGTCATGAAGAAAGTAATAGCAACATACTAAACGATCAAGTGCTATGCTAACGGAATGGGTCAAGTCAATCACATCATTCTCCTAATGATGTGATCCCGTTAATCAAATGACAACTCATGTCTATGGTTAGGAAACATAACCATCTTTGATCAACGAGCTAGTCAAGTAGAGGCATACTAGTGACACTCTGTTTGTCTATGTATTCACACATGTATTACGTTTCCGGTTAATACAATTCTAGCATGAATAATAAACATTTACCATGATATAAGGAAATAAATAATAACTTTATTATTGCCTCTAGGGCATATTTCTTTCAGTCTCCCACTTGCACTAGAGTCAATAATCTAGTTCACATCGCCATGTGATTTAACATCAATAGTTCACATCACCATGTGATTAACACCCATAGTTCACATTGACATGTGACCAACACCCAAAGGGTTTACTAGAGTCAATAATCTAGTTCACATCGCTATGTGATTAACACAAGAGTACTAAGGTGTGATCATATTTTGCTTGTGAGAGAAGTTTAGTCAACGGGTCTGCCACATTCAGATCCGTAAGTATTTTGCAAATTTCTATGTCAACAATGCTCTGCATGGAGCTACTCTAGCTAATTGCTCCCACTTTCAATATGTATCCAGATTGAGACTTAGAGTCATCTGGATCAGTGTCAAAACATGCATCAACGTAACCCTCTACGACGAACCTTTTGTCACCTCCATAATCAAGAAACATATCCTTATTCCACTAAGGATAATTTTGACCAATGTCCAGTGATCTACTCCTAGATCACTATTGTACTCCTTTGCCAAACTCAGGGCAGGGTATACAATAGGTCTGGTACACAGTATGGCATACTTTATAGAACCTATGGCTAAGGCATAGGGAATGACTTTCATTCTCTCTCTATCTTCTGCCATGGTCGGGTTTTGAGTCTTACTCAACTTCACACCTTGTAACACAGGCAAGAACTCCTTTTTGAATGTTCTATTTTGAACTACTTCAAAATCTTGTCAAGGTATGTACTCATTGAAAAACTTATCAAGCGTCTTGATCTATCTCTATAGATCTTGATGCTCAATATGTAAGCAGCTTCACCAAGGTCTTTCTTTGAAAAACTCCTTTCAAACATTCCTTTATGCTTTGCAGAATAATTCTACATTATCTTCGATCAACAATATGTCATTCACATATACTTATCAGAAATGCTGTAATGCTCCCACTCACTTTCTTGTAAATACAGGCTTCACCGCAAGTCTGTATAAAACTATATGCTTTGATCAACTTATCAAAGTGTATATTCCAACTCCGAGATGCTTGCACCATTCCATAGATGGATCGCTGGAGCTTGCATATTTTGTTAGTACCTTTAGGATTGACAAAACCTTCTGGTTGCATCATATACAACTCTTCTTTAATAAATCCATTAAGGAATGCAATTTTGTTTATCCATTTGCCAGATTTCATAAAATGTGGCAATTGCTAACATGATTCGGACAGACTTAAGCATAGATACGAGTGAGAAACTCTCATCGTAGTCAACACCTTGAACTTGTTGAAAACCTTTTTGCGACAATTCTAGCTTTGTAGATAGTAACACTACTATCAGCGTCTGTCTTCCTCTTGAAGATCCATTTAATCTCAATGGCTCGCCGATCATTGGGCAAGTCAATCAAAGTCCATACTTTGTTCTTATGTATGGATCTCATCTCAGATTTCATGGCCTCAAGCCATTTCGCGGAATCTGGGTTCATCATCGCTTCCTCATAGTTCGTAGGCTCGTCATGGTCAAGTAACATGACCTCCAGAACAGGATTACCGTACTACTCTGGTGCGGATCTCACTCTGGCTTACCTACGAGATTCGGTAGTAACTTGATATGAAGTTATATGATCATCATCATTAGCTTAATCACTAATCGGTGTAGTAGTCACAGGAACAGATTTCTGTGATGAACTACTTTCCAATAAGGGAGCAGGTACAGTTACCTCATCAAGTTCTACTTTCCTCCCACTCACTTCTTTCGAGAGAAATTCCTTTTCTAGAAAGGATCCATTCAAAGCAACGAATAAATTGCCTTCCGATCTATGATAGAAGGTGTACCCAACATTTTCTTTTGGGTATCCTATGAAGACGCACTTCTCCGATTTGGGTTAGAGCTTATCAGGGTGAAACTTTTTCACATAAGCATTGCAACCTCAAACTTTAAGAAACGACAGCTTAGGTTTCTTGCCAAACCATAGTTCATACGGTGTCGTCTCAACGGATTTAGATGGTACCCTATTTAACGTGAATGCAGCTATCTCTAATGCATAACCCCAAAACGATAGTGGTAGATCGGTAAGTGACATCATAGGTCGCACCATATCTAATAAAGTACGGTTATGACGTTCGGACACACCATTATGCTGCGGTGTTCTAGGTGGCGTGAGTAGTGAAATTATTTCACATTGTTTTTAACTGAAGGCCAAACTCGTAACTCAAATATTTTACTTCAAAGATCATATCGTAGAAACTTTCATTTTTGTTACGATGATTCTCCACTTCACTCTGAAATTCTTTGAACTTTTCAAATGTTTCGGACTTGTGTTTCATCAAGTAGATATACTCATATCTGCTCAATTCATCTGTGAAGATCAGAAAATAATGATACCTGCCACGAGCCTCAATATTCATCTGACCACATACATCAATATGTATGATTTCCAACAAATCAGTTTCTCGCTCCATTGTTCTGGAGAACGGAGTCTTAGTCATCTTGCCCATGAGGCATGGTTCGCAAGCATCAACTGATTCATAATCAAGTGATTCCAAAAGCCCATCAGCATGGATTTTCTTCATGCGCTTTACACCAATATGACCTAAACGGCAGTGCCACAAATAAATTGCACCATCATTATTAACTTTGCATCTTTTGGTTTTAATATTATGAATATGTGTATCACTACGATCGAGATCCAACGAACCATTTTCATAAGGTTTTATTCATGTAAACAGAACAACAATTTATTCTCTTACTTAAATGAATAACCGTATTGAAATAAACATGATCAAATCATATTCATGCTCAACGCAAACACCAAATAACACTTATTTAGGTTCAACACTAATCCCAAAAGTATAGGGAGTGTGCGACGATGATCATATCAATCTTGGAACCACTTCCAACACACATCGTCACTTCACCCTTAACTAGACTCTGTTCATTCTGCAACTCCCGTTTCGAGTTACTACTCTTAGCAACTGAACTAGTATCAAATACCGGGGGGTTGCTACGAACACTTGTAAAATACACATCAATAATCCTTATAGCAAATATACCTTTGTTCACTTTGCCATCATTCTTATCCGCCAAATACTTGGGGCAGTTCCGCTTCTAGTGACCAGTCCCTTTGTAGTAGAAGCACTTAGTCTCAGGCTTAGGACCAGACTTGGGCTTCTTCACTTGAGCAGCAACTGGCTTGTCGTTCTTCTTGAAGTTCCCCTTCTTCCCTTTGCCCTTTTCTTGAAACTAGTGTTCTTGTCTACTATCAACACTTGATATTTTTCTTGATTTCTACCTTCGTTGATTTCAGCATTACGAAGAGCTTGGGAATCGTTTCCGTTATCCCTTGCATATCATAGTTCATCACGAAGTTCTAGTAACTTGGTGATGGTGACTAGAGAACTCTGTGAATCACTATCTTATCTGTAATATTAACTCCCACTTGATTCAAGCGATTGTAGTACCCAAACAATCTGAGCATATGCTCACTGCTTGAGCTATTCTCCTCCATCTTTTAGCTATAGAACTTGTTGGAGACTTCATATCTCTCAACTCGGGTATTTGCTTGAAATATTTAACTTCAACTCCTAGAACATCTCATATGGTCCATGACATTCAAAATGTCCTTGAAGTCCCGATTCAAAGCCGTTAAGCATGGAGCACTAAACTATCAAGTAGTCATCATATTGAGCTAGCCAAACATTCATAACGTCTGCATCTGCTCCTGCAATAGGTCTGTCACCTAGCGGTGCATCAAGGACATAATTCTTCTGTGGAGCAATGAGGTTAATCCTCAGATCACGGATCCAATACGCATCATTGCTACTAACATCTTTCAACTTAGTTTTCTCTAGGAACATATCAAAAATAAAACAGGGGAGCTAAATGCGAGCTATTGATCTACAACATAGATATGCTAATACTACCAGGACTAAGTTCATGATAAATTAAAGTTCAATTAATCATATTACTTAAGAACTCCCACTTAGATAGATATCCCTCTAATCCACTAAGTGATCTCGTGATCCAAATCAACTAAACCATGTCCGATCATCACGTGAGATGGAGTAGTTTTCAATGGTGAACATCACTATGTTGATCATATCTACTATATGATTCACGCTCGACCTTTCGGTCTCAGTGTTCCGAGGCCATATCTGCATATGCTAGGCTCGTCAAGTTTAACCTGAGTATTCCGCGTGTGCAAAACTGGCTTGCACCCGTTGTAGATGGACGTAGAGCTTATCACACCCGATCATCACGTGGTGTCTGGGCACGACGAACTTTGGCAACGGTGCATAGTCAGGGAGAACACTTTTATCTTGAAATTTAGTGAGAGATCATCTTATAATGCTACCGTCTATCAAAGCAAGATAAGATGCATAAATGATAAACATCACATGCAATCAATATAAGTGATATGATATGGCCATCATCATCTTGTGCTTGTGATCTCCATCTCCGAAGCATCGTCATGATCACCATCGTCACCGGCGCGAGACCTTGATCTCCATCGTAGCATCGTTGTCATCTCGCCAATCTTATGCTTCCACGACTATCGCTACCGCTTAGTGCTAAAGTAAAGCATTACAGCGCGATTGCATTGCATACAATAAAGCGACAACCATATGGCTCCTGCCAGTTGCCGATAACTCGGTTACAAAACATGATCATCTCATACAATAAAATTTAGCATCATCTCTTGACCATATCACATCACAACATGCCCTGTAGAAACAAGTTAGACGTACTCTAATTTGTTGTTGCAAGTTTTACGTGGCTGCTACGGGCTTAGGAAGAACCGTTCTTACATACGCATCAAAAACCACAACGATAGTTTGTCAAGTTGGTGCTGTTTTAACCTTCGCAAGGACCGGGCGTAGCCACACTCGGTTCAACTAAAGTTGGAGAAACTGACACCCGCCAGCCACCTGTGTGCAAAGCACGTCGGTAGAACCAACCTCGCGTAAGCGTACGCGTAATGTCGGTCCGGGCCGCTTCATCCAACAAGACCACCGAACCAAAGTATGACATGCTGGTAAGCAGTATGACTTGTATCGCCCACAACTCACTTGTGTTCTACTCGTGCATATAACATCAACGCATAAAACCTGGCTTGGATGCCACTGTTGGGGAACGTAGTAATTTCAAAAAATTTCCTATGCACACGCAAGATAATGGTGATGCATAGCAACGAGAGGGGAGAGTGTTGTCTACGTACCCTCGTAGACCGGAAGCGGAAGCATTAGCACACCGCGGTTGATGTAGTCATACATCTTCACGGCCAGACCGATCAAGCACCGAAACTACGGCACCTCCGAGTTCTAGCACGCGTTCAGCTCGATGACGATCCACGGACTCCGATCCAGCAAAGTGTCGGGGATGAGTTCTGTCAGCACGACGGCGTGGTGACGATCTTGATGTTTTACCGTCGCAGGGCTTCGCCTAAGCACCGCTACGATATTATCGAGGACTATGGTGGAGGGGGGCACCGCATACGGCTAAGAGATCAATGATCAACTGTTGTGTCTATGGGGTGCCCCCTGCCCCCGTATATAAAGGAGTGGAGGAGGGGGCCGGCCAAGGAGGGTGGCGCGCCCTAGGGGGGAGTCCAACTCCCACAGGGAGTAGGACTCCCCTTTTTCCTATTAGGAGTAGGAGAGGGAAGGAAGAGGAAGGAGGGAGGAAGGAAAGGGGGGCCGGCCCCCCTCCCAATTCGGATTGGGCTTGGGGGGCCCTCCCTTGCTCCTTTCCCCTCCTATACACTAAGGCCCAATAAGGCCCATATACCTCCCTGGGGGTTCCGATAACCTCCCGGTGATCCAGTATTGTCTCAATCTCACCCGGAACCTTTCCGGTGTCCAAATATAGTCGTCCAATATATCGATCTTTATGTCTCGACCATTTCGAGACTCCTCGTCAAGTCCTTGATCACATCCGGGACTCCGAACAACCTTCAGTACATCAAAATATATAAACTCATAATGAAACTGTCATCGTAACGTTAAGCGTGTGGACCCTACGGGTTCGAGAACAATGTAGACATGACCGAGACACGTCTCCGGTCAATAACCAATAGCGGAACCTGGATGATCATATTGGCTCCTAGATATTCTACGAAGATCTTTATCGGTCAAACCACATAACAACATACGTTTGTTACCTTTGTCATCGGTATGTTACTTGCCCGAGATTCGATCGTCGGTATCTCAATACCTAGTTCAATCTCGTTACCGGCAAGTCTCTTTACTCGTTCTGTAATACATCATCTTGCAACTAACTTATTAGTTGCATTGCTTGCAAAGCTTAAGTGATGTGCATTACCGAGAGGGCCCAGAGATACCTCTCCGACAATCGGAGTGACAAATCCTAATCTCAAAATACGCCAACCCAACATGTACCTTTGGAGACACCTATAGAGCACCTTTATAATCACCCAGTTATGTTGTGACGTTTGGTAGCACACAAAGTGTTCCTCCGGTAAACGGGAGTTGCATAATCTCATAGTCATAGGAACATGTATAAGTCATGAAGAAAGTAATAGCAACATACTAAACGATCAAGTGCTATGCTAACGGAATGGGTCAAGTCAATCACATCATTCTCCTACTGATGTGATCCCGTTAATCAAATGACAACTCATGTCTATGGTTAGGAAACATAACCATCTTTGATCAATGAGCTAGTCAAGTAGAGGCATACTAGTGACACTCTGTTTGTCTATGTATTCACACATGTATTATGTTTCCGGTTAATACAATTCTAGCATGAATAATAAACATTTACCATGATATAAGGAAATAAATAATAACTTTATTATTGCCTCTAGGGCATATTTCCTTCAGTTTCCCCGGCAGAACAGCTCTGCCTGAGCTCTAGATTGGATCCGCCAAGGTTCCGCCTCGTGGCGGCGGAGTCTCGTCCTGAAAAGTTTCTTCTTATTTTTTTCTCATCGAAAGACTTCATATAGGAGAAGATGGGCGTCGGAGAGCCACCAGGGGGCCCACGAGGTTGGGGGCGCACCCTAGTGGGGGCGTCCCCCACCCTCGTGAGCAGGGTGTGGGCCCCCTGGCCTTCATCTTTGGCGAGGATTTTTCTTTATTTATTTTAAGATGTTCCGTGGAGTTTCAGGACTTTTGGAGTTGCGTAGAATAGGTCTCTAATATTTGCTCCTTTTCCAGCCCAGAATTCCAACTGCCGGCATTCTCCCTCCTTATGTAAACCTTGTAAAATAAGAGTGAATAGCCATAAGTATTGTGACATAAAGTGAAATAACAGCCCATAATGCGATAAATATCGATATAAAAGCATGATGCAAAATGGACGTATCAGCACACAATCCTCTGGGATTATTTGTTGAAAAACATAGTAATAACTTCATAGTTAGCAAATGATGTACTAGTTTTAGAAGTATGCAAAAGATGTACGGATGTCGTAATGATAAAAAATCTTACCAGGATATCCATAGTAGTTACCGTAGTTCAACATGTGCACTAATGGCACGTATTGACCATAATGTTAAGGACTTTGATTGTAGATATTGCAATTCTCAAGATCAGTACAAAATACGATCAGATGATTTTTCTCCTGGTAAGTTAATTCGGAGCCTTCGGTGTAGTAGGTTCTGTCTACCATCTTCCGCACATTCTTTGAAGAATGAAAATAAGCTATCAATTAAAATAAGTTGTCAATTATTTTGAAATGAACAATATAAATTAGCTAATAACAATTTTTGAGAAACTCACATAGCGGTAGAATTGCAGGTATATCAACAAGGACCCAAATGTCCATATTGTCTTGCTCGATTTCAGGATCACCAAGATCCATGGTGACAAGCATATCCTCATGAAACCATACATCTTGCAAAGTGCTTCCCATTTTTTGCAACAAAAATGGGTTACGCTCTCAGAATTGTACAACTTTACTTCAAAATCCACACCATGATGGGTCCGTAGGTGAATTTTCTTTGTTTCAAAACTTTCATGGTCTTCAAAACCCATCCCCTCCAAGACATAGCGTCTTGCATGGCATGGGATAAGCTAGTCGAATTGTAAAAGATGAAAATTACACATTGAAATAGTTAAAGTCGTGCTTAATTACGAAAAAACACTTATCATCGTTGCGTGCCGTCTCAACATCAAAAGTGTCCGCCAGATTAATGCTGAAGCGCCGATCTTCGTCCAGATGAGGCATGTCGCACAGACCTCGGTCGTCGTGGCACCAATCGCACTCCCCTGAAAGACTTTCGTCGTCCGAGTACGACATTTCCTATGTTCATAATTCAAATATTAAACTTACAATTAAATATATGTACTAAAAAAACCTAAATTAGATCATTATTATTCATCACGGGCTGACTATCGGTCTGTCGAGTCTTTTCTTGAAAAATCTCAGCTAACGTTGTGTACATATTCGACCATCGGTGATGCACGGTAGCTCCTCCTTTCATACCCAAGTGCATTACACCAAGTTGTCTAGCACACGGGAATGAAGGAGAAGCTACCCCCACGACAGCAATCGGGATTCTTCGTCCTCTCATATATATATGGTGGAGACTCTCCCTCACTGATTCCTCTTTGACATTGCGATCGTCGGTGCTGGTAGCTCCTCCTTTTGTTCCCGAGTGCATTACACCAAATTGTCTAGCACATGGGAACGAAGGAGAAGCTACCCCCACGGCAACAGTCAGGATTCTTCGTCCTCTAATATATGGTGGAGACTCAACAGACTTAAAGTCAACCCAAAATATCGTTTAATTATCTTTCTAAAAAAGGACATCATCTCTTACGTTCGTACATCATCGAATATTATCACTAATACACCTCGAATATTATCATACATATAGCATCGCTAATACAGCTAGAACCGTAGCGTCCGACGGGTATCGGCGCAGGCGGTGGACACCCAAAGAAAAGAAACCATCACAGGATCATAGATCCAGTGAGATCCCTGAAGGACCTGCCAGGTATTGTCGAACCTGCCCTCCAACGCAACCATGTAGCGACGGACGTGGTCGTGCTCCTCGCTAACACGGTGACATACCACCTCCGCGGTGTCCGAAAGCCTCGGCACTGTCACTGGCCCATGCGACCGCCACCAAACAAGGTTCGGGTGAACGATGGGCTGGCTCCTCACCAACCTACACCCCCAGAAGGTAGCACCTTCCAATACCAGCCCGACGGAGCCAGTCCCGGACATGCCCCCTCTGATCAAGCAGGCCTCCTCTGTCGAGTCGACGCCGAGGATGCGGGATAGGCATCGTCGACGTCGATGTGGGAATAATTGCTTCAACTAAAAAAATAAACTAGTTCTATTAATTTTCTTGCTAAAAATAAACTACTTCTATAGTAAAATAAAATAGTTTTATTAAATCAAGTAGTTCAACCACTATGCATTTAATATAAATAAAATAAAGTAGTGCTTACTAAAGATAAACTACTTTTATATATAGTAAAATGAAATAGTTTTATTAAATCAACTAGTTCAACTACTAAGCACTTACTATAAATAAAATAAAGTAGTACTTACTAAAAATAAACTACTTCTATAGTAAAATAAAGCAGTTTTATTAAATTAACTAGTTCAACTACTAAGCACTTACTATAAATAAAATAAAGTAGTACTTACTAAAAATAATCTAGTTTAACTAGTTCTATTATTTATCGACCCCCTCCCCCCTCATGTCGAAGTTATCGGGGAGGGGGTATATCGACAATGACATGCCCGGTTAAAAATAAGAAGAGGAAAAAAGAAAAAGAAAAAAGAGGAGAAGAAGAAAGGAATAGAGGAGATCGAAGAAAAAAAGAAGAAAGAAAGGAGAAGAAGAGAAGAGGAAGAAGGAAGTTCCTCTTCTTATTTTCCTTTTTCCTCTTCTTCGTTTTCTTCTTCTTCTTCTTTCTTCCTATTCTCTTCCTTTTCCTTATTTTACTTTTTCCTCTATTCCTTTCTTCTTCTCCTCTTTTTTTCTTCTTCTTTTTTCCTCTTCTTATTTATTTCTCATCTTCTTCTTCTCCTTCTCCTTATCCTTCTTCCTCTTCTTATTTTCCTTTTTCCTCTTCTTTTTTATTCTTCTTCTTCTTCCTTCTTCCTTCTTCCTCTTCTCTTCCTTTTCCTTATTTTACTTTTTCCACTACACTAACCTAAAATCGATATCTACTAACAACCTAAATAAAAATCTGAAAAAACAGGACATATAATCATATATACACACATACATATAATCACACATATACATATAATCTGAAGAAAAAAACATCATAGGGGCGCGGCAGCAGCGGCGGCGGCCAGTACAGGGAGGGGGAGGGGATCGGGGCGGCGCTCACAGCCGGCGCGGCGACGGCGTCAGTGCAGAGCGCGGCGACAACGACGAGGAGGCAGGGCTGGCGGCGTCGGGACAGGGGTGGCGTGGGGCGGCGGCGGCGTCGGGGCAGGGGGCGACGGCGAGGCAGGGGAGCGTGCGGCGACGGCGTCGGGGCAATGGGAAGAAGAACTGAATCGAAATTTTTCACAAGTGTGGCTTATATAGAAAGAGCATTGGTCCCGGTTCTTGGCACCAACCGGGACCAAAGATCTCTTTTCAGAAGCCCAAAGGGCGAGAAGCACAGGACTTTGGTCCCTGTTGGAGGCACCAACCGGGACTAAAGGGGGGAATTGGTTCTGGTTGGTGCCCCGAACCGGGACCAAAGGTGTGCATTGGTCCCGGTTCGTGGCACCAACCGGGACCAATGTCCTGCGCCTGCCAAAGCGCCGGTGCGGTGGGATGTTTAGTCCCATCTCGCTAGCCGAGGAGCGGCAGGACCTGTTTATAAGCCCCGACCCGCCCTTTCCATTGAACTCCTTTGAACTGCAGGCCTCTGGGCCTAATCTCGCGCTGCTATGCATGTGGGCCTGCTGGGCCTTCTGCGGGCCTGAATTCTTGGCCATGGACAGGTTTCTAGTCGTATTCAGGCCTAGCATTTTTTTCCAGTTTTTTGTTTTCTTTGTTGCTTTATTTTTTTTGTTTATACTTACAACAAAATACTTATTGTTGCTATTTTTATTTATTTTATTAAGGTTTATTTATTTTATTTTATTATGGTTTATTTTATTTTACTTTACTTTGTCTTATTTTCTTTCTACTTATTTATTTCATAAAAGTTTATTTTATTTTATTTTATTTTGTTTCTACTTATTTATTTTATTTTGTTTCTACTTATTTATTTCATAAAAGTTTATTTTACTTTATTTTGTTTTGTATATACTTATTTATTTTATTTTATTTTTTGCTTTTTGTATTTATTTTAATAAAATTCTTTTTGCTTTTAATGTTTCGAACAGAAAATACTGTGATAATTTTAGTTGCATAAATTCTATAAAATTTAGTTTCAATAGTACTGGAGGTTTATAAAATGCAACTTTCAAAGCATTTCAACAAAACGGACAATATGTTTCGAGATATCAGGGTTTCATACGGAAACTCGTCTGTTACAACACGCATTTCAAATGAACTAGGAAAATGTTGAAAGTTGGCATGTTATCATCATAATACTTGTGGATAGAAGGTCTTCACCTTTTGTTCGGTTGTGTCCTTTGCTTATTGCACCCTAACCATGGATAATCTTCATCGTTTATCAAGATGCTTGGGCCAGCCTTGACTTTGAAGGGAGGAATTTCATGAAACTTTTCGTAATCTTCGGACATGTCTGTTTTGCCCTCCACTCCCATGATGTCCCTTTTTCCTGAAAGAACTATGTGGCGCTTTGGCTCATCGTATGATGTACTCGCTTCCTTATCTTTTCTTTTTCTCGATTTGGTAGACATGTCCTTCACATAGATAACCTGTGCCACATCATTGGCTAAGACGAACGGTTCGTCAGTGTACCCAAGATTGTTCAGATCCACTATTGTCATTCCGTACTGTGGGTCTACCTGTACCCCGCCTTCTGACAGATTGACCCATTTGCACTTAAACAAAGGGACCTTAAAATCATGTCCGTAGTCAAGTTCCCATATGTACACTATGTAACCATAATATGTGCCCTTTCCCCTCTCGGTTGCTGCATCAAAGCGAACACCGATGTTTTGGTTAGTGCTCTTTTGATCTTGGGCGGTCGTGTAAAATGTATTCCCATTTATCTCGTATCCTTTGTAAGTCAATACAGTCGAAGATGGTCCCCTAGACAACGAGTACAACTCATCACAAATAGTGTTTCCAACCAAGTGCTGAAAGTCCTGATGTGTTCACATGTAATCCAATCGTCACACTACTCCGGGTGTTTTGAGCGCAGACTGTTCTTGTATTCATCGACATACGGGGTCACCAAGGTAGAGTTCTGTAGGACTGTGTAGTGTGCTTGAGACCAAGAATGTCTGTCCCTGCATATTATTGAGTCCCCTCCAAGCGTGCCTTTTCCAGTCATTCTCCCCTCATACCGCGATTTAGGGAGACCTATCTTCTTAAGGCCAGGAATGAAGTTAACACAAAACCCAATGACATCCTCTATTTGATGGCCCATGAAGATGCTTCCTTCTGGCCTAGCGCGGTTACGGACATATTTCTTTAGGACTCCCATGAACCTCTCAATGGGGACATATTGTGTAGAAATATGGGCCCAGAATGACAATCTCGTCGACTAGATGAACTAGGACGTGCGTCATGATATTGAAGAAGGATTATGGGACCACCAGCTCGAAATTGATAAGACATTGCGCCACATCATTCCTTAGCCTTGGTGTGATTTCTGGATCGATCACCTTCTGAGAGATTGCATTGAGAATGCACATAGCTTCACAATGGCTAATCAGACGTTTTCCGGTAGAAGCCCTCTCAATGTAACCGGATGCAGTTGCGTCATAATCACGTGGCAGTCATGAGACTATAGGTTCTGGAACTCTTTCTCTGGCATATTTATTATTCCCTTTATATTCAACGAGAAGCCAGTCGGAACCTTCATACTAAGCAGGCATTCAAAGAATATTTCCTTCTCTTCTTTGGTAAGAGCATAGCTGGCAGGACCTTCATACTATTTTGGAGGCATGTCGTCTTTTTCATGCAAACGTTGCAGGTCCTCCCGTGCCGCAGGTGTATCTTTTTTCTTTCCATACACGCCCAAGAAGCCTAGCAGGTTCACGCAAAGGTTCTTTGTCATGTGCATCACGTCGATTGAAGAGCGGACCTCTAGGACTTTCCAGTAGGGTAAGTCCCAAAATATAGATTTCTTCTTCTACATGGGTGCGCGTCCCTCAGCGTCATTCGGAACAGCTAGTCCGTCGGGACCATTTCCAAAGATTACGTGTAAATCATTGACCATACACTACTAGGAAAAGGGTTATAGGTGGAATGGACACTAATGGCGCACCAGACATGTGGTGTGCCATTACTATATACTAATGGCGCACCATGTGTTGCTGCGCCATTAGTATGTAAATACTAATGACGCACCACGTCCACGGTGCGCCATTAGTAAAAAAATTTAATTTTTTCAAGACTACTAATGGCGCACCGTGGGAATGGTGCGACATTACTAGTTGAACTAGTAATGGCGCACCACATCCACGGTGCGCCATTAGTAAAAAAAATTAGTTTTTTCAAAACTACCAATGGCGCACCGTGGGAGTGGTGCGCCATTACTAGTTGAACTAGTAATGGCGCACCATGCCACGGTGCGCCATTAGTAACTTGGCCCAAACATTCGCCCGAATGCACACCCCCCCTGGACCGCCTTTTCAGTTTCAAAAAAAAAAGAAAATGATAGAAATGTCAAAAAAATAAAAGAAAATAAGATTCCCATGTGATATGTGGCCTAGTTGTTAGCAAAATTTACAAACATGAATTTTCGACTTTTCTGCAAAATCTCTCGAGAATTTGTAAAAATGGGCATAACTTTTGCGTACAACTCGGATGAAAAAGTTTTTTATATGAAAAATCATCTACTCAAAAAGTTACATCCGAATTTAACTAGGGGAACCCCGTTAAACATTTTCAAAATTCTCAAAAACCTAACAGAAAAAAGATACGGGGCTTTTAAGATCTAGAGAGGCAAAAAAATTCAAAAAAATTCAAACTTACTAATGGCGCACCTGCCCATGGTGCGCCATTAGTATCTTCCCGCCTTCAAAATTCAAAATAAGTCAAAAAATAAAAAAAATTACTAATGGCGCACCTCCTCCATTCCACCTCTCCTCCACTCCATCTCCTCCTCTCCTCCACTCCATCTTCCCTTCTCTCCTCCACCATACTACCCTCCTCCTCTCCGGCGACCTCCTCCTCCTCTTCGGCGACCTCCTCCTCTCCGGGGACCTCCTCCTCCCTCCTCTCCTCTCCTCCCCCCCTCCCCTCACGGTTTCTCCTCCCTCCTCTCCGGTGAGCTCCTCCTCCCTCCTATCCTCCCATTCCCTCATGGTTTCTCCTTCCTCCTCTCCGATGCTTCAGTGAACTCCTCTCCGGCGACCTCCTCCTCCTCTCCGGCGATGTAGGCGAGCGCCTCTCCGGTGACCTCCTCCTCCTCCTCTCCGGCGAACTCCTCTCCGGCAAAAGAACACGGCAGAAGAACGTACAAGATCCAAAAACAGGAACAAAATTTGAAATAATATCGTGCCAAAAAACGAGCAAAAAAACGAGCAAAAAATGGGCAAAAAAATCACGATCCAGATCCAAATTCAAAAATAGCAATGGCGCATGGTGGGGTTAGACGGTGCGCCACTACTATTTTCCCGCCTTCAAAATTCAAAAATACTAATGGCGCACCGTGGCCTATACTAATGGCGCATCAGTGGCCTATACTAATGGCGCACCGTGGCCTATACTAATGGCGCACCAGTGGTGCGCCATTAGTAAAAAATACTAGTGGTGTGATACTAATGGCGCACCACTGATGCGCCATTAGTAGGCAAAACTGGTGCGCCATTAGTAGCTCTTTTCCTAGTAGTGATAGCAAGTATGTGATCACCGGTACGCATGGCTGGCTTTTTCCGGTGATCTGCCTCGCCTTTGAAATGCTTGCCTATCTTTTCACATTGATGGTTGGTCGGAAGAAATCGATGATGGCCCACGTATACATTCTTCCTGCATTTATGCAGGTATATAGTTTCAGTGTCAGCTAAACAGTGCGTGCATGCGTGGTATCCCTTATTTGTCTATCCTGAAATGTTACTGAAAGCGGGCCAATCGTTGATGGTTACAAACAGCAACGCGTGCAGGTTAAATTCCTGTTGTTTGTGCTCATGCCACACACGTACACCGTTTCCATTCCACAGCTGTAAAAGTTCTTCAACTAATGGCCTTAGGTACACATCAATGTCGTTGCCGGGTTGCTTAGGGCCTTGGATGAGCAATGGCATCATAATGAACTTCCGCTTCATGCACATCCTAGGAGGAAGGTTATACATACATAGAGTCATGGGTCAGGTACTGTGATTGCTGCTCTGCTCCCCGAAAGGATTAATGCCATCCGTGCTTAAACCAAACCATACATTTCTTGGGTCACCTGCAAACTCAGCCCAGTACTTTATCTTAATTTTTCTCCACTGCGAACCGTCAGCGGATACTCTCAACTTCTCGTCTTTCTTACAGCCCTCTCTGTGCCATCGCATCAACTTGGCATGCTCTTCGTTTTTGAATAGACGTTTCAACCGTGGTATTATAGGAGCATACCACATCACCTTCGCAGGAACCCTCTTCCTGGGGGGCTCGCCGTCAACATCACCAGGGTCATCTCGTCTGATCTTATACCGCAATGCACCGCATACCTGGCATGCGTTCAAATCCTCGTACGCACCGTGGTAGAGGATGCAGTCATTAGGGCATGCATGTATCTTCTGCACCTCCAATCCTAGAGGGCATATGACCTTCTTTGCTGCATACGTACTGTCGGGCAATTCGTTATCCTTTGGAAGCTTCTTCTTCAATATTTTTAGTAGCTTCTCAAATCCTTTGTCAGGCACAACATTCTCTTCTTTCCACTGCAGCAATTCCAGTACGGTACTGTGATTTGTGTTGCCATCTTTGCAATTGGGGTACAACCCTTTTTTGTAATCCTCTAACATGCGATCGAACTTCAACTTCTCCTTTTGACTTTCGCATTGTGTCCTTGCATCGACAATGACCCATCGGAGATCATCATCATCGGGCACATCGTCTGGTTCCTCTTGATCTTCAGCAGTTTCCCCCGTTGCAGCATCACCGTATTCAGGGGGCACATAGTTGTCATCGTCCTCTTCTTCTTCGCTGTCTTCCATCATAACCCCTATTTCTCCGTGCCTCATCCAAACATTATAGTGTGGCATGAAACCCTTATAAAGCAGGTGGGTGTTGTAACACCCCGGATGTAATGTACCTAATATGTACTCCAACTCTTGCCATTTCCGGCGCTAAGTTATTTTATTTCCTCGGGTTCGGGTTTTTGTCTCCGTGTGTTGTTGTCGTTGTCATGCATCTCATATCATGTCATCATGTGCATTGCATTTGCATACGTGTTCGCCATGCATCCGAGCATTTTCCCCATTGTCCGTTTTGCATTCCGGCGCTCCTATCTCCTCCGGTGGTCCTTTCTACCCTCTTTTCGTATGTGGGGGTTAAACATTTCCGGATTGGACCGAGACTTGCCAAGCGGCCTTGGTTTATTACCGGTAGACCGCCTGTCAAGTTTCGTACCATTTAGACTTCGTTTGATGCTCCAACGGTTAACAGAGGGACCGAGAAGGCCTCGTGTGTGTTGCAGCCCAACACCCCTCCAATTTGGCCCAAAACCCACCAAAACCCTCTCCATCATCTAGAGCGTTCGATTACGATCGCGTGGCCGAAAACCGCACCTTATTTGGACTCTCCTAGCTCCTCCTATGCCTATAAATAGCCCCCCTCCGAAATTCATGTTTCCTTCTTCCCCCGAAACCCTAAATCCTCTCTCTCCGCGCCGGACGTGTTCGTACGCCGCCGGACACGCCGCGCCGCCGCCCGCGGCCACTGACAGAGCGCCACGTGGCACCGCCAGCGCCCCAATCGCCGCGGCCCGCCCGGCCCGCGGGAGGCCCTCCCGGGCCCGGCCGCCGCCTCCCCGCGCCCGCGTCTTCTTCCGAACCGCGCCACCTCCTCCCTCGAGTCCGGTCGCCGGCGCCGCCGCGAGCCGTCGTCGGATCTCCGCCGCCCTGCTCCGC
Organism: Triticum aestivum; assembly: GCF_018294505.1. Lineage (NCBI taxonomy): Eukaryota > Viridiplantae > Streptophyta > Magnoliopsida > Poales > Poaceae > Triticum > Triticum aestivum. The sequence continues at coordinate 31,190,255 of NC_057812.1, forward strand.
CACAACGTCGCCGGCCACCGCCCGCCGCGCACAATCCGCCGCCGACCTCGCCGCTCCTCGGCGCCGCGCCCACGTTCCTTCTCCGGCCGGAGCCGCCAAGTCCGGCAAGTGCCACGGCAAGTCCGGCCACCGGCGCGGCCATCTTCGGCGATCCTCGTTAAGTGCGCTCGATCTGGATCCGATTCGGGTGAACAGTAAACCCTAGATCCGGAGGGTATATTTTTCTCTAAGTCCGCAGATTCTCAGTATTTTTGGCAAACTTTGACGCATCGTAACTCCATATCCGTAGCTCTGTTTTGCGCGTGTAGCATATCAAAATGTTCGTCTCAGAGATCACATCATTTCATCTCATTGCATCATTTTCATTTGAGCTCATATTGATGTCCGAAATGCTGTTGGAAGAGAGTTATTTGAGTTAATTGTCAGATCTGCTGCACCAAATAGCTATTTGTCATTTTTGCCATGATTAATGTGTGCATGATATGCCCCTGAGCTCTACATGTGTCTTGTTATATGCTTTGCCATATTTACAGAGGTGCTATCCATGTATTTTTGTGATGTGTGTGGTGACTAGCACAAGCTTGCAAACTGGTGCATTCGTTAATGCTGATTTCAGGGACTTAGAAATTCCACTAAGTCCTTGATCTGTTCTTATCAATATGCCATATGTTCATGTTGTTTCCTAGTTATCCGTGCCTCTTTTGAGGATGATTAGTAAGGATGATTTGTTAATCTTGTAGTGCTCTATCCATCCATGTATTTGTCTGCAATTATGGAGCACCCTAGCTTGAGTCAATCGAGCTCTACTTTTGCTATTTCATGAATCTGGGCAGATTGTCTACTTGTTCGCGATTTTGCCGAGGATGTTGTAGTTGATCCATGCATGCTATGTTGTTGTTCTTGCCATGTCTAGCTTATAAAATGTGTATTCTTGATGGGTGTATGCTTAGGTTGTCATGCCTTGCTCTGTAGTGAGTGCATCGAGCTCGTAAACATGCCTAATCGTTAACAGATTTGCATGTTCCAGTTTTTCTCTAAGTCTGAGATCTGATTATGTTTTTGCCATGTTCACATGCTTGCAATTGTATTTTCTGATCCCTTTTGGCTCAAGGTCACTAAGGGACTTTTGTTAGCTCTTTGAGTAGCTCCATGCCATGTCTTACTTTGCCATGTTGAGTTCCTGTAGCATATAGATTTCATGCTCCAAAGTGTGCTACCTGATCTGAAATTCCAGGCTTGTGTTAATTTCACTAAGTCTGAAACCTGTTTATCAATTGCACTTTTTCCATGCTTGTTTAAACCTGTTAATGGATGAATTGGCCGTAGCTCAGTGTTCATCTTTTGTTAAGCTTCATGAATGGATCCCTGCCATGTATTTTGTTGCCATGTTTGAGTGCTGTAGCATATTTATCTTGATGCATTTAGATGGCTACTTGTTGTTTATCGCAGACCGGTGCCATATTTGTTTCACTTGCCATTTCCAATCCGTGCATCCGATTCCGGTGATCTTTATATCGATTTCAACCGAAATCACCTCACCTTTCCAGTGGCACTCTTGGATTTCTAAGTTGAGGTCAGGTTCATTCATTCCTTGTCAAATCTTGCATATGCATCACATATCGCATCCCGCATAGCATACCATGTTTGCATCATGTTGCTTGAGCCTTGCACGTGGTTGATTGTGTCCCTTTTGCTTGTTTGTCTTGTTTGGGTAGAGCCGGGAGACGAGTTCGCTAACGAGGAGCCTGTTAAGTTTGCTTTCGAGGATCTAGTCAACTCTGACAACTTTGCAAGCAAGATGATCATACCCTTAAAATCACTTCTATCTTTGCTTTGCTAGATGCTCGCTCTTTTGCTATGCCTATGCTACGATGCCTACCACTTGCTTATCATGCCTCCCAAACTGCCATGTCAAACCTCTAACCCACCATGTCCTAGCAAACCGTTGGTTGGCTATGTTACCGCTTTGCTCAGCCCCTCTTATAGCGTTGCTAGTTGCAGGTGAAGATTGGAGATCGTTCCTTGTTGGAACATCATTTTCTTGTTGAGATATCATTATATTATCTTGTTATCTTAATGCATCTATATACTTGGTAAAGGGTGGAAGGCTCGGCCTTTTGCCTAGTGTTTTGTTCCACTCTTGCCGTCCTAGTTTCCGTCGTATCGGTGTTATGTTCCCGGATTTTGTGTTCCTTACGCGGTTGGGTAATAATGGGAACCCCTTGACAAATTGCCTTGAATGAAACTCTTCCAGCAATGCCCAACCTTGGGTTTACCATTTGCCACCTAGCCTCTTTTTCCCTTGGGTTTTCGGAGCCCGAGGGTCATCTTATTTTAACCCCCCCCCCCCCGGGCCAGTGCTCCTCTGAGTGTTGGTCCACCTCGTCAGCCGCCGGTGACCACCAGGGGCAACTCTGGGCTGGCCTACCGAAAGTTTGGACAATCTGAGTGTGCCCTAAGAACGAGATATGTGCAGCTCCTATCGGGATTTGTCGGCACATTCGGGCGGTGTTGCTGGATTGGTTTTAACTTGTCGAAGTTGTCTTGTAGAACCGGGATACCGAGTCTGATCGGAATGTCTCGGGAGAAGGTATATCCTTCGTTGACCATGAGAGCTTGTCATGGGCTAAGTTGGGACTCCCCTGCAGGGATTTGAACTTTCGAAAGCCGTGCCCGCGGTTATGGGCAGATGGGAATTTGTTAATGTCCGGTTGTAGATAACTTGAACCTTAACTTAATTAAAATGAATTAACTGTGTGTGTTACCGTGATGGTCTCTTCTCGGCGGACTCAGGGAAGTGAACACGGTGTTGGAGTAATGTTTGTCGTAGTTGGTTCTCTAGTTCTTCGTTCGTGCTTTGCCTTCTCTTCCCGCTCTCTTTTGCGAACAGGTTAGCCACCATTTATGCTAGTCGCTTGCTGCAGCTTCACATATTACCTTACCTTACCTATAAGCTTAAATAGTCTTGATCGCGAGGGTGCGAGATTGCTGAGTCCCTGTGGCTCACAGATTACTTTCAAACCAGATGCAGGGCCTGATGACTCCGTTCCAGATGATGCGCTTGAGCTCAAGTGGGAGTTCGACGAAGCCTCCCGTTGTTACCGTGTCGCATGTTGGGTTGATCTTTTATTTTAGTACCGTAGTCGGACCATGAGTGATTGGATGATGTAATGCTATTTATGTACTTTGTTTGACGTGGGGAGTGTAAGTCAACTACGTACCTCCCCTTTTATTATCTATTTACATGGGATGTTGTGAAGATTGCCTTACTTGCGACATTGCTTTCAATGCGGTTATGCCTCTAAGTCGTGCTTCGACACGTAGGAGATATAGCCGCATCGAGGGCGTTACAGGTGTGAAGGATTTTTTGGTCAGAGTAAGACTTTGTATTCCCATAATTAGGGCATGGACAACACATAAAACCATTCTGCTTATTTGCCTCAGCCACTTCGAGAAAATTATGCAGGCCCTTAATGTACTCGGAGGTGTGTCTGTTACCGTACTTCCATTGCCGGTTCATCTATGTGCATTATATATAATTATATGTGTCAAACGTAAGAAAATTAGACAAGTATCTATCTAAAGTAAGAATTGTTTTTCTTTCAGAAAAAAGATAAGAACAAGAGGCTCACCACGGTGGTGCCGGCGACGAGATCAGCGCGGGCGATCGACGGCGGTGAAGACGGGGACGGGACGTGACACGCCGCTAAACCTATGCAAATCTCGGGGAAAATGGAGCTTGGAGGTCGAGCTTCGAGTGGAGAAAACTTAACTAGCGTGGCTCGGGCATTTCATCGAACACCGCATGTGCATAGAAGGTGAGCTAGAGCACCGAAATGCCCTCCCCTCGCCGGCCAAAAAAATAGAGCAGTGTGGACTGCTCTGCTCGCCGGCGAGGTGTTATATATAGGCAACTTGTTTGTCCCGGTTCGTGGCTGGAACCGGGACTAAAGTCCCCTCTTCTGTTCCGGTTCGAGCCACGAACCGGGACTAATGTATGTGGGCTAGGAGCGAGGCCCATTGGTCCCGGTTCGTGCCAGGAACCAGGACAAATGGGTCCACATGAACCGGGACAAATGCCTCCCGAGGCCTGGCCGGGCTCCTGGGCACACGAACCGGGACGTATGCCCCCATGGGTCCCGGTTCGTGACTGAAGCGGGACTAATGGGCTGGCAGGCCCTAACCAAAGCCATGTTTTCTACTAGTGAGAAGAACCAGTACGTCAAGCAAAAGTATAACAGTCCAATGTTATGCAGTCATGGTAGTATTTTAAATGTCCCCAATGCAATGAGCTAAGAATTTTGAGCGAAGTGAAAATGACTATTTACCTTAGCATGTGATCAGCATGTGAACGATTGAAAACTATGCACAGCTGGTCAGTCTGGGGACCATGAATTGTTACTGCCCAAGACCATGAGCTACACACCATTTAGCACACAGCATCACGCTTATCACGCTGCTATTGAATTTTACTAATGTTTTAAACATTGCCACTCGGTCTCTTTATATATGTACAAGCCATATACATCTTTTCTGCGGGTGTTCCTTCCATTGATTATTGAGTTGTCAGTGTACACATAGTACTGTAGTTTTGATGTGTTTCCTTGGCGACGAGTTGAGATTTTAGAAGAAACTGAAAGATAATATGGACAATATGCCTCCAGTCCTTGCGTCTGTGTATATGTACTGAGAAACAAACTATGTAGACCAGATTCCTTGGACAGGAAAATATGCTGCTGCAAATCCAGCATCCGTAGACCAGATTCTATTCCATCAACAAGTGTTCGGTTCGGTCGAATCAAACAATTCAGTGTGTCTGATTGAGAAGTGCTCAGTGTGTCCAGCAAACCAAAATAAATTAAAGTGGAGCCATGAACATAATTCTTGGTTCTTGGTTTCAGGTAATTAAAAAGTTTGATGTTGGGTTATTTGAAATATCTGAGCTGCTAAGTTGATCGAAGTCTCGAATATTGCACTATCTCTCTCACTATAATTCTGGACCATTTCCACCATTTGGTTTTGTGTTCCTAAGTTGGTCATCGTGTTATGACTTATGAGATGCTGAAATAGACTATTGGTGCATCTTACTGGTGAGGTGAGATACTAGAAGACGCCGAAAACAGATTTGAGTAGACATTGACCTGATATTCTTCAGATTGTGTCCAAGGAAAACTGCCCGCTGATCAAAGTGTGCAGAACCAAGCCATAATTTTAGTGATCTGAATGCAGATCGAGTAATAGCTCACACATATCACACAGGATGAAATTAATAGTTCAGTTAGCTAACCAGGAATTAGTTTTCCAAATTACACTGTTTAAATTCTGTGCTTGTGGTGATCCCATCTACCTAGGGTGAGGATCTATGGATGACTTGGTTTCAGTTTCCTTTCACTTTGTTGACATCTACTGGTTTCCTTTTCTACTATTTGTTTGATAAGTTGTGTTCCGCATCAGAAATTATCACCACATAATAAGTTTTCTACAGGAAACCGGATTGTGTGCTCATATGTACCTCGCTAACCAAACTATCACCCCAGAACAAATATGTTCTTCAGGCTTGCGTTTATAGAGCAAACCACAGTTAATTTGAGATATGCAACCTCCATGTAGGTTTCCCCTTTCACCATCTCGGGGCAAAATTATCATTAAAATAAGCTAAGTATTTAAAAGATAAGATTTCAAAATTTGGGGGTAGAAAAAGGCTTTGAGTAACCGAATAAGGCAAGAGCAACAGAGCCATGTCTAGTGTCCTCTATCAGGAGTTTGGGGAGAAAAAAAGATGCAACTTTGGCTCCCACAAAAAATGAGTTGACATATTAGTTTGAACTAAAATGGTTATTTGCACGACTGTATACTTGTGATCGGCATGTGAACAACTAAAGATTATGCTTAGCTTAGCTAGCCAATATGAGAAACACTATTACTCCTCATGAGTTGCACATATTTCAGCGGTATCACGCTTACCGTGCTCCTGTAACCAGCATTCTGAACATTGCCCACTCTACCTCTTTATCTATGTCCTAACCATATGCACTTTTTCAGTTGGGTTCCTTCTGATTGTGATCGGGTTATGATTGTACACTATTAGTGAACTTCTGACCTCTGTTTTCTTGCTGATGAGTTGAGATTTTAGAAGGAACGAAAAGAGAATTTGGACAATTCAGGCGGTGGTCGTGGTCCCACCAACAAAGCCGGCAAATTGAACAGGAAAATATTTTTTCACATTAAAGTTCAAAATAATTACTCACCTATGCCCTGGATGCCGTCACGTCATTGCTGGGCCCCACTGAAAAAGCTATGGTCAAATGTGTTAAAAGCGTCTCCCTGGCATGCTGCAGTTGACATGACAAATGGTGGGTCCCATAGAGTGGTGCGATTGATGTGACGATGTGGTGGGTCCCAAATGTACGCAAACGGAACATAGATGGTAATATGATGGCAACTCACGTTGTGGCATGGACCTAGTTTCTACACCACCATTAGTTCCACAGACTGGAATACACAAGTTTGAGGGCAGGATTTGAATACGCAACTTCGACAGTGGCAGGGATTGAGGACGTGGGCATAGCCCAATGGTTGGGGGCGCATGATTGTAAACCCAACGACCAGAGTTCGATCCACGTCGGGGACGAATTTCTGGAATTCTCATGAGGGATGCTTCTTCTATATCAATAAACCGTGGGTGCTAGTGCCCATGGAGTTTCATTTTTTTTTTGACAGTGGCAGGGACCGATTTTTCCCAAATAAGAAAGGGGCGCACAGAACATCACTGTTGTAGGACCCATCATTTTCAAACATGACATCAGCAGATTGAGATGGTTATTACAGGAAAAATAAGAACCGATAAGATGTGTACATAACAAAAAAAACTTGGTTCTTCTACTTTTTTATCCATGTTTGTGGGTGTTTTCATCTATACCAATATAAAAAAAGACCCAAAGGAGCAGATCTAACTGATCTCGGCCATCGAACTAAGTCAATCCAACGACTTAAACTGCTTCAATGGCAAGCGTTAAACGTGTTTAACATGCATTTAATATCATACCAAATATTGCACGGATCACAAGATTAACACACAAATAATAGTATACCCAATAATCACATGCAATTAATATATTGCCTAAATATTAACGTGTGTTGCACGTGCGCATTTACTAGTCTTCCTAGATTTTCATTATGGCTAATTTACGCCCATGAAAGCTCCCAAACTCTTAAAAAAAGTGGTTTCCAAGATCATATACATCGCTAACCAAACTGAGAAATTCGACCGGCTTCATTTACTGAGAAAAATGCATTTGGTAGCTAGAACCTAGCTACTTGTAGGTCTCACCTTTTGCCATCTCTGGATAAAAGATTGTGATTGATATATGGAAGCTCGACTTTCACAGAATATGTGATTTTGAAAGAATGACATACAAAATTTCATAATATAAGAGTGTGGATATGGAAAGTAACAAAGTCATGTCTAGTTTCTTCTTTGGCCCGCACTAGGCGTCAGTCAGATGATTGTTACCAGTTTTCAGTCACCTTTCGAGACAGCGATTGGACTAAGCCAACCATCGTTTTTTTTGTGTTGCCTGGGTGTGCAAACGCAAACGTCTCATACGGGGTGCATTGGCCCACACAAAAACACTTCCACACACATGTACGTCAGCATGCATCAAGCCACATGCCGTTGGGCTTTATACACATGTACGGAAACATGCATGAAGCCACAGGCTACAATGTTTTAAAGCTGTGCCTAGCACCGGCTCCTTGTAATAAGCCTCACATGGCGGCACACCCACATCATGTTGATGTTCCCACGACACTTGCTGGCAAAATGCCTCACAACACAACAGTGGGCCCTCGTAGCATGGTGGCTCCCTCGCAGCACCAGCTAGTAGTACGTCGGTGTCCTTTCAACATCGGCTATAAGCACAGTGGTGTGTTCCAACAACACCGGTTCGCAGCGGCAGAGCTTCCCGTTGCAACGCTGCTCTTAGCAACTACGATGACCTCACAACAACAGCTGGTGCAGCATCCCAGCCTAAGGCTGTGTTTGGTTGGACTTCAACTTCCAACTTCTAAGCTCAAAAGCTATAATCTGTATCAAGGGGTGTTCTCGGGAAGGCAGATTCGTAAGAAGTTGTAACTTCTTCCAGTGCAAATCCCGCAGCCCACATACCCCAACTTGTCCAGCTTCTCAGCAGACTGTTTTGCTAACTTACCTGAGAGTTGAGGGTTATTTACCCACCTTTGCCACTCCCTAGTGAAAACGATTCGCTGCCGATAAGAAAAATCTCCTCGTACCATCGACAGCAAAAACTCCTCGAGGGAAAAATCCCCTCGTCCCGAGCGACGGGCTAGGGTTTCTAGCCGCCGTCACCGCCAGCGCTACCGGCCCTCCACCGCCGCCGCCAGCGCCGCCTCCAGTGCAGCAGGCTCTCCACCGCCGCCCGAGCTACGCCCCCTGCGTATCCATCCGCCTCTGAGCAGTACGCCGCCCGCCCAGCGGCCCTTCCTCGCCGGCCGGCCGGCGCCGTCGACCGGAGCTGTGCAGCCCTCCACGGCGAGGTAGCCTCCGTCCTTACTCCCTCCTTCCTCCTCTTCCATCCCTGAGTAAAGATTGCTTGCTAGTAGGTGGTGTATTTGGGATAAATTGTGTACAGATTGACTGATAGTAGAGATTGCTTGCTAGTACAGGTTGCTTGTGCTTCTGTTGTGAATGGAACCTATGTAGTACCTTTCTGATGTGAATTTAGTTGACGTTGATTGCTTGCTATGTTCTGTTGTGGATAAATTGGAAGATGTTTACATATTGTACAACTGTTATACATGGGGCAGGGTATTAAAATTGTTTTGCTTGACTGAAGAATGACTGAAAAAGCGGTGTGGGATGATGCACGTCTGAAGAAAGTCATAGAAATATTCAGAGAAGAGGTTGAAAATGGGAATAGGCCCTTAGGTTATTTTACTAAGAAGGGCTGGGACAATGTTATCGAGAAATGGGAAGCAAGAATGGGAAAGAAGTATCCCAAGGATAAATTCAAGAATAAATGGGATGCAATAAAAAATGACTATGTGTTTTTCATGGAGTTGAAAAATGAAGCAACCGGGCTTGGATGGGATGATGCAAAGAGAACCATTGTTTGCCCTCAAGAATGGTGGGATGAACATGTTATGGTAAGTGAAGCAACTTTTTTATTTGGCATGCTTTTCAATGATTGCATTACCTGATTTCTACTTTCATTTTCAGAGATGCCAAGAGAGGACGGGAAAGAAATGCAATCATTTGAAGTTCAAACAAGAGGGTCTGAAGCACCTTGAAGATTTACATGTCACATTTCACAAAGTACATGTCACAGGGGCTAGTGCTTCTTGTGCTGGAGATATATCTTCTGATGAATCAAGTGATGATAATGCGGTTCCTTTGAAGAAACCCGATGATAGTGATGAAATGAAGTTGGCATCCTTGAAGAAACTAAAAGCAAGCAAGAAGCGCAAGCAACCTTCAATAAAAAATGAGGAGAAGGAAGAGAAGAGTCCCTTCTTACGATTGTACAAGCAGACATGTGAGAAGATAGAAAGTGGAGTGGAGAAGATAACCTCTAGTGTTGAAGCATCATCGGCTCCTCCTCCAACCAACCTTGTCCCTACCATTTCGAAGGTTATGAAGTTGGTGAAAGATTGTGGTGTGAAAGAAAAAACTGCTCTCATGCACACAACCCTCAATCTTATAGTGAAGCCTGACTTTAGGGAAATCTTCAGTCTTCTTGAAATAAAAGAAGGGAGGCTTGATTATCTGGAGAGGGAGCATGAGAAGTAGATGTTGAAGCACGTGTTGTGAACCATATGTACTCATGTTGTAGAACTACATTTGCTTTCATTGTAGAAACTTATTTTCTTATGTTGTGAACCGTATTCGCTTGTGTTGTGAACCTTATTTGCTTATACAATCATATTTGCTTGTGTTGTGAACTATATATTTGCTTGTGTTTTTGAGCTGTATCTATGTTGTGACAAATATTTTCTATATTGTTGATGACGAATGTGTTAACATTATTATATTCTTGTGTAGATGGATGCAACGATGGAAGAAGTGGCCAGAAAGGGACAAGAGGGACTGAAACTTCTTACTGAACTTGCAAAGGAGGCTGCGATCATGGGAAACCTAGGTAACCTATATGTTCAGCGGTACTTGAACAAAACATATAGAGATGCTAAGCAAACTGGACTAGAATGGGTCATGGAGTGTTATGGTCGTCCCAGATACTTCTATAAAATGTTTCAGATGAATCCTGAAGTTTTCATGGCACTTCATGATTTGCTTGTTTCTAGATATGGTTTGACGTCGACTAGTAATGTTTCATCAATTGAATCATTGGCCATGTTCTTATGGATTGTTGGTGGCCCTCAAGCATTTGCTCAAGCAGAAAACCGTTTCGTACGCTCGCTTTGGACAATTCACACAAAGTTTAAGGAAGTCTTGTTATGTTTGCGCGAGTTAGCGAAAGATATCATCAAACCGAGAGATCCTACATTTAGCTATGAGCATGAAAAGATTAGAGAAGAACGTTTCTGGCCTCATTTCAAAGGCGCTATTGGTGCCATAGATGGATCTCATGTGCCAGTGACAGTGCCTACAGATGACGTGGTTAACCATAGATGTCGACATGGTTTTACATCTCAGAATGTGCTTGCAATATGTGACTTTGACATGAGGTTTACCTTTGTGGTTGCGGGTTGGCCGGGCTCTGCACATGACTCAAGGATCCTGAATCATGCATTAGCACACTTCTCTTCATTTCCTGTACCTCCCAAAGGTATAACATAACAACACATGTCATCATTCATTATATTCTTATGTGAGATGCTCACTTGGTGATTTGGTGTTCATTTTCAGGGAAATACTATCTTGTGGACTCTGGCTATGCAAACCGAATAGGATATCTTGCTCCTTTTAAGGGGAGTACGTACCATCTACCAGAATTCCGTCTTCGTCGTCACCGTCCACCTCAAGGGAAGTATGAGTTATTCAACTTTTCACATTCGTCCCTCCGCAATGTCGTTGAGCGTGCTTTTGGGGTGCTCAAGCAGAAATGGCGCATATTGAAAGGGGTCCCAAGTTTCTCACCTCGTATGCAAAAGCATATCATCATTGCTTACATGGCATTATTGTCCAGGGTCATTACAGACAATTCACAGTCAAATCTGCAGTTTCATAGCTGTTTCAGCCAAACGACTTCCAGCTTTTCCACAGCTGAAAGTTCACAGCAGCTTTTTCACAGCTCACAACTCACAGCAGCTTTTACAAAATCTGCAGCTCAACCAAACACAGCCTAAGCATTGTCGTAGGTCGCCCTCACAGCGCTTCTCGTAGCAGTGTCCACCGGCGTTTGGAGAAGCAGGCACCGTGCAACCCTACTCGATGCCGAAAAGCGGACAACGGCGAGTGTCAGGGAGAAAATGTGTGGAATGGATCATTCTGCTAGAGATAAGATTGGGATGAGAGAGCGATGGGAGGGACCCACACGGAAACGTGTGGCGCGAGAGAGGCGGTTGACGCGAGCCAAAATCAGCCGATGGATCTAAAAAACATATTAAAAAATAGAGATGATTTGGCTGCTAAATACCTATTCCTATTGTATGCCTTATTTTGTTAAGTTAATGGGAGTTGCAGTGACACCATTTTGCTGTGATAACAGCGACCGAGTCCAACTAAAAAAAATAAGAGCTACTGAGCGAGTAGCTACTAGCCAATCAGCTTACGGTATTACGTGAGGTCTTGTAAAGTCAACACAACCACACCAGCATGTGAATGCTGAGCACGAACCATGCAACCGAGTAAGAGATCATCTTCGACAGCCGCCCAACGCGTGACTCGTTAAAAAAACGTTTGCAGCGCGCCGACCGTCTGTTTTGGCGCGGCGAGGAGCGATGGCTCCAGCGGCCGCTGTAAATTTTAGCGCGCGAGAGTAGCTCCGACGCCGTTTTCTTCGAGGATACCTTGTCCTTTTTGGCCGCGCCGCATTTGGGAGCTCCGAGAGGGGGGCACGCTGCTTCAAGGCGGGCGCCGGCGCGACGCCACCCGCCGCCGAGGTCAACCGTGGCGGCATGAAAAGGCTGCGCGCGATACCGGTGCTTGGAGGAGCACCGGCGGAGGCGAAGCCAAAGCTCCCCGCGCTAGGGTTTGCTGCGACGACGGCGGAGGGGTCGCGGGTGTAGGAAGGGGTGAGGGGCGTGCCGGCGCGGGCGTCCATCGGGTCAATTCGCCGGCGGTGGCACGGGCGGGTGAAGGTGGCGCAGTGGAGAGAGTGCGGCGCGAGCGCTCGAGTGTGCGGCGTACGGAAGCGGGCACACCAAATAAACGGCGCGGGATGGCGATTCGGACCACGCGCTGAACACTTTATGCTGCGCGCGCGGTTATTGCACCTCCGCTGAAGATAGTTTCCCGATTGCGCGCGCGCTAAAAACCACTAATTTACGGCGCGACGCTTATATAGCGCGGCTAGAGATGCTCTAAGGCACACATTGCCATGTGAACATTGCAGGACACGCATCCAGAAGAATCGTGACCAAATGTTATCCGATGGCCCAGCAGACGACTGAAGCGTGCGTTACAAACAGTTGTTCTAAATTGTAGAGTTCGGGTGGAAAATGCAACTTTGACTCGGGATATTAGAGCGAACTGAATATGACTATTTACACTAACGTAGGAGTAGAGTACATGTGACCGGTGTTAGATAATAACGAGATAAAAGAGACACGAGAGCACATGGATTTTTACGTGGAAACCCTTGTGAGAGAAAATCACGGACGCACGAAGGCGCAATCACTATAAGGAGGAGTATTAGAAGCACGAGACGACAGACCGTCTGAGGTGCGACTACATGAGGTATATATGAGGGGCAACACATAGGAGTCTTTGTAGGATAAGTAAACGAGTTGTACTTGTATGCGTCGGTAACAACGCAAAAGGCCCACACCGTATGTACTACGTCTAGTCCAATACGGTACTAGGATTTGAATCACAATTTAACAATCTCCACCTTGAGCCAAATTCCCTCCAGTAGTCGAAGAAAGTGAATAACTCCATCCAAATCAGCTTAAACACCTTGTGCGTCAAAGTCTATAGGACTAGTGAGAAATACCAACTAAGCCTGAGCAAAGCTCAAACTTATTGGTCGGAACTGGCTTTGTCATCATATCAGCAGGATTATCATGAGTACTTATCTTACATACCTTCAAATCGCCTTCAGCAACAACATCTCGAATATAATGAAATCTGACATCAATGTGCTTTGTCCTCTCATGATACATTGGATTCTTTGTAAGATATATGACACTTTGACTATCAGAAAATACGGTAGGGCAAGATGAATCTCCACAAAGCTCAGAATACAAACCTCTCAACCAGATAGCTTCTTTGCATGCCTCAGAAATAGCCATATACTCGGCATCAGTAGTGGAACAAGCCACAATAGACTGCAAAGTTGCTCTCCAACTCATAGCACAAGCACCAATGGTGAAAACATAACCTGTGAGTGATCTTCTCTTATCCAAATCACCAGCAAAATCAGAATCAACAAAACCAACAAGTCCATCTCTAGTTTTCTCAAACTGTAAATAAGCATTAGAAGTACCTCGCAGGTATCTGAAAATCCACTGAACTACTTTCCGATTCTCTTTTCCAGGATTAGCCATGTATCTACTGACAACACTCAATGCATATGATAAGTCAGGATGAGAACAAACCATGGCATACATAAGTGAACCAACTGCACTCGAATAGGGAAATCTAGACATGTACTCAATATCTCCATCTGACTTAGGACATAAAGCTGATGATAATTTGAAGTGTGCAGCTAAGGGAGTACTTACTGGCTTGGCATTATGCATATTAAAACGACGAAGAACTTTATCAATATATCCTCTCTGACTTAGATATACTTTTCTAGACGGTCTATCTCTGGATCTTTCCATGCCAAGTATTTTCTTTGCTGCACCCAAATCCTTCATCTCAAATTCATTACTCAATTGCTTCTTTAGTTCATTAATATCTGACATACTCTTTGCAGCAATAAGCATATCATCAACATAAAGGAGCAAATAAATAGTTGAACCTTTGACAATTTTCAAATAAACACAACTATCATAATTAGACCTTTTGAAACCTTGAGAGAGCATAAAGGTGTCAAATCTCTTGTACCACTGTCTTGGAGATTGCTTCAATCCATAAAGAGATTTCTTTAACTTACAGACAAGCTTTTCTTTTCCAAGTATAACAAAACCTTCAGGTTGTTCCATATAAATATCCTCTTTTAATTCTCCCTGTAAGAATGCAGTTTTAACATCCAATTGCTCAAGCTCAAGATCATGCATGGCAACAATACTAAGTAAAGTGCGAATAGAGCTATGCTTCACAACAGGAGAAAAGACTTCGTTATAGTCAATACCTGGAATCTGGCTATAACTTTTAGCAACTAACCTTGCTTTATATCTTGTCTCATCATTAGGAGAAACACCTTCTTTCCTCTTGAAAACCCACTTGCAACGAATAGGTTTCTTCTCTCTAGGTAATTTTACTAAATCCCAAGTGACATTCTTTTCAAGTGATTCCATCTTATCATGCATAGCAGTCATCCACTTATTACTATCACCAGAAATAATAGCCTCGGAATATGAAGAAGGCTCGGCATTACCTTCAATTTCTTCTGCAACAGATAAAGCAAAAGAAACAATATTGCACTCTTCAATTAACCTGTCAGGTTTATTAATACCCCGCCTGACTCTGTCACGTGCGATATTCCAACTGGGTGGAACAATAGGCTGATTTGGGGTGGGAGTGACATTATCATCATTAACGACGGGTTCATCATGTGCATCAACAATTTCATTACCAGATGTATCACATGAATCAATAACATGCTCCACCTGAACAGTAGGCTGCTGAATAGTAGGCTGCTGTTCACTCTCAACGGGAACATTAGTAGATGAAACATCATGTAACATAGCAGATTCATTAAAGATAACATTTCTGCTAATAACAACCTTCTGGGTTTCAGGATTCCATAATTTAAAACCTTTAACACCAGACTTATAACCAAGAAAGATGCACTTAACAGCCCTAGGCTCCAATTTTCCATTATCAACATGAGCATAAGCAGTGCAACCAAAAACTCTCAACTGTGAATAATCAGCAGGTGAACCAGACCATACCTCAATTGGAGTTTTCTGATTAAGAGCAATAGATGGTGAACGGTTAATGAGATAACAAACAGTGGAAGCGGCCTCAGCCCAAAAACGCCTACGCAAACCTGCATTGGACAACATGCAACGGGCTCTGGAAATAATGGTCCTGTTCATACGCTCAGCAACACCGTTTTGTTGAGGAGTATAAGGAATGGTGTAATGTTTGACAATGCCTTCAGACTTGCAATAATTCTTAAATTGCTTAGAACGGAATTTCGTACCATTGCGAAGTATTTTTACCTTCTTTTCAGTCTGCCTTTCAATCATAATCTTCCACTCCTTAAAAGCTGAGAATGCTTCATATTTATGCGTCAAGAAATAAGGCCAAACTTTTCTCGAATAATCATCAATAATAGTCAGCATGTAACTAGCGCCACCTAGTGACTTTCTGCGAGATGGTCCCCATAAATCAGAATGCACATAATCAAGAATACCTTCAGTTGTATGGGTCGAAGTATTGAACTTCACACTCTTGTGTTTGTCGAAGATACAATGCTCACAAAATTCCAATTTACTAGGTTCGTATCCATCAAGAAGACCTCTCTTATTTAACTCTGCTAAACCAAGTTCACTCATATGTCCAAGACGCATATGCCAAAGATTAGCAGCATCACAATCAGAATTCTTTGAAATAACTGGAGTAGCGTTACCTGAAACGGTAGAACCTCGAAGGTAATAAAGACCAATGGTCGAACTTAAATCACCTTTCATCACAATAAGGGAGCCTTTGGTGACTTTCAAAACACTATCTCCACCTGAATACTTGTACCCCTTTGCATCAAGGGCACTAACAGAGATAAGATTTCTCTTCATCTTCGGAATATACCGAACATCTGTCAAAGTTCTGATTATGCCATCAAACATCTTGATTCGAATAGAACCTATGCCTTCAATCTTGCATGGTGAATTATCAAAATCCAAAACGGAACCAGCAGAAGTAGTGGAATCAAAAGTATTGAACCAATCTCTATGTGGACACATATGAAAAGTGCATGCGGTGTCAAGTACCCACTCATCATTGGTCTCAGCACATCCAGCAATAACGACAAGAGCATCATCGGAACTATCATCACGAGCAACGTTAGCAGAATTTTCACCTTGTTTGTTACCTTTCCTCTTTTCCTTGTTCTGCAACTTGAAACACTCAGAGATGTCATGCCCGTCTCTCTTCCAATACCTGCAATACTTCTTGTCTCTGGATTGTGACCGGCCCCTGTAGCCGTTCTTACTTTTGCCTCTGTTTCCATTATTGGAGTTCTTCTCCTTTGTCCTGCCACGAACAGATAATCCCCCTGCTTGGGATGAACTTGAACCATCATGAGGCACCATTAATTCCATCTTCTCCTTAGAGTTCAAAACTTCATAAACTTCATTAAGCGTGAGAGTATCACGACTATATAATATGGTGTATCTAAAATTGGTATAAGAACTTGGCAGTGAACAAAATAACATTAAAGCAGTATCTTCCTCTTCATACTTAACCTCCATTGCAGCTAGATCGGATATAATCTCCTTAAATTCTGAAATATGATTCAAAACATTACCTCCCTCGGGTAACCTGTGCAGGAATAATTTTTGCTTCAGATGCATCTTGCTGGTGAGATCTTTAGTCATGCAAATCCCTTCCAGCTTTAACCATAGAGCGGCGGCAGTTTTCTCGCTCAAAACTTCCTGCAAAATATTATTATGCAAATGGAGTTGAATTTGTGACAAAGCCTTACAATCAATTCTTTTCTCCTCAGCAGTCCAGTCCTCAATTCGGTTCTTCTCAAAACTATCCAGTGCTACATCATAGTCGGCCTGTGCCAACAACGCCCGCATCTTGACTTGCCATAGGGTAAACCTTATGTCATGATCCAGCAGCCGAAAATCGTACTTCATGGATGCCATGAGTCAAACAAATCTGTGCACAAAATAGTACAAGTCGGAGTAGAATAATTCTTGACATAATTTAAATTACACAGAGCAAAGAACTAGAAACAGTAGCACCTGGTAGCTTTGGAACAGATGTAGCAATTAGCGATGACAGAGCAATAAACCAAACTAGTACAGACTAGTACTAGCCGACTGGGTAAGCTTCACGTGAGATGTAGCTTTTTCGGTCACCATGCGAATCAATTACTAGTACTAGTTGAAGTAGCACGAGCAGATCAATGCTTGACGTGATGCGAAGCAACAGCTGCAACCTTGGGACTTGAAGCGACCAACACCTGCAACTCGGCGGAACGGCCAGGGACGGCTCGATTGATGTAGTAGCAGCGGCAGCTCACGCACCAGCGACGCTGCGTGTGCCCGACGGCAGCGGATTTCGATCGGCTCAGCTGAAATCTTGTCGAACTCGGCTTCCTGCTAGGGCGGTGTAGCAGAAATTGATCCGGACGGATCGCCTGGTCGGTGTGCGGCAGCGCACGCGGACGAAACCCTAATCTCTGGATCTCAAATCTCGTATCTGCAACCTCAGCTCTGTATACTACTTGTTAGATAATAACGAGATAAAAGAGATACGAGAGCACACGGATTTTTACGTGGAAACCCTTGCGGGAGAAAACCACGGACGCACGAAGGCGCAATCACTATGAGGAGGAGTATTACAAGCACGAGACGACAGGCCGTCTGAGGTGCGACTACATGGGGTATATATGAGGGGCAACACATAGGAGTCCTTGTAGGATAAGTAAACGAGTTGTACTCATACGCGTCGGTACCAACGCAAAAGGCCCACACCGTATGTACTACGTCTAGTCTAATACGGTACTACAATTTGGATCACAATTTAACAACCGGTATGTGAACAACTGAATATCATGCACAACTAGTCAACTGAGATGTCGTTACTCATGAGCTACGCACCATTCAGCAGCACAATATCACAGTAAATAGTGTTGTTAATTTAACCGCCGTGGTTTGAGTATTGGTAGCTCTGTCCCTTATATATCTCTAGACAATTTGCACCTCTGCAGGTGTTACTTCCGTTGGTCAAGATATTATAAGATGTACAGCATTATGAAACTTTTTATGTGCCTTCTTACTCATGACTCATGAGTTGAGACTTTAAAAGAAACTGAAAGAAAGTGTGGGCAATTGTGAGGATCATCTTCTGCAATTGACCACTGAAAAACCAGGGAAATTCAACAGGAAAGTGTACTTCTGCAAGTCGAAGAATATCAATCCGACTGAGAAGCGTGCTAACCCAGAGAAAATGGATTTGATTGTTTTTTCTTTTTTTGCAAATACGCAAAAGACATGCATATCATTGCGTTGGTAGAGAGAAATAGAATCAAATGGCATGGGATTTGATTGTATCCCAAAAGACTTCTCCATGCGATTTGATTGTATCCCATGGAGAAGTGCTTGGTAGGTTCGACTTGAAATGTGTAGAGTGTGTCCTGTTGAGAAGCACACAGTGTCCACAAGATAAATCGAAGTGCGTTGAGTGGAGCAAGTACGATATTCATTTTTCGTTGTTGTGAGTAATTGATGGTATACTACTTCTTCCTTCCCAAGAATTATATCAAGTGTATAAGCATTGATCAATCATATAAAATTTATATATTATTGATTTGTCAACATCCATGAAAGCAATTGGCACGTCTCTCCCGCGAGAGACAGGGCGAAACCTAACGCGCCGCCAGCCCAGCCCCCTCACTTCCCCACCTTCCCCTCGCCGCCGCCAGGGCGCGCCGCCGGGCGAAGCCCGGCCGGCGTCGGCGGCGGCGAGGATCTCCTTCCTCCTCGCCTGATCTGCTGCGGCGCGGGCGCGGCACCTTGGCGGGGACCCCCCGTTCTGGCGCAGGGCGTGGTGGTGGGGCTGCGTACGGTCGCGCTGGTGGCGGGATTGGACGGCGGCTCTGCGGCGGCTGCGTGGCGGCGTGGTGCGGGGCGGGGCGGCCAGGCCCAGCAAGCAGGCGGCGGCGTACGGCAGGATGTCCAGCGGCGGCGGCGTCTGATCTGGGCTCAGATGGGCTTCGGTGGGCCGTGTATGCTGTTGGCTTGTCTTCCATGCTCCGTCAATGGCAAACTGCTCCTGGGCTCGACCCGCAACACGAGTACGTCGGGGGCTCCGGCCCTCGGCGTGGCGGTGGTGGCTACTTCCTTCGCCGGAGGTGGTCGGCCAGCTGGTTGTGGCATCACACATCCAGTCCCAGCGCCGAGTGGGAGACGATGCTGCCGGTGAAAACCATGCTATGACTTCGGTCAGGGCGGGCGATGGCGGCGTTTTCACGTCGTTATCTTGATGAAGACATCGCCACTGTAGCTACAGTCGACTCGCTTGCGCTGCTCCGGGTGAAAACCTAGACCCGGGGTTCCCGGATCGAACGATGGCGACACTTTAGGCGTCATTCTCCCTCATGGGGGCATTGTTTTTGGAGCAGCGGCTGGATGGAGGAGACAAGTGGTGGAGCGGTTTTTCATTTACCACATCAAAGATGACGGATCTCAGCGGCGTGGTGCAATGGGGATTCGGTGTCCGATGCAAGGAGATGGACTCGCGCAGGAGGAGGACGCTGTCTGGCGTCATGGTGGCGTCGATGGCAGAGAGGCCTAGCAAGGTCGGTGCGTTAGTTTTTGCTCTGAAGATGGATTGGTGGAAGATGGCGGCGACAACACATGAGAGTGCGTCAGACCGGTGTATACCCCAAACCCAGTATGTGGCTTGATTGGGGCCTCCGGCATTAGAAGTTAGGCATTTGTGTGATGTCTGTTTGGTATTAGGCTCGGACTATCGGCACACCTTCATCAAGTGGATAGAAATAGTGACATATGTTGCTAGGATGGTGGCTTCAGACTATCTGATGTACTACTTTGTAAGGTCTTTGTGAATAATTAATAAAATGGCTGCATGCATCGCTCAGATGCAGAGGCCGGGGGTAATCCTCCTTTTCTAAAAAATGAAAGCAATTGGCCTAGTATGAGTAAATTATTTAGGGCGCTTGTGGGCGAACGATGGGAAGCATGGCTTCTCTTGGTGCGTAGACTGATGGAGGTTCAGTTAGCTCCTCAGTCCGATCAGTTGTGTTGGAAGCTTACTAGATCTGGGGAATTCACAGTCAAATCGTGTATATCGATATCATTAACTCTAGTGTTATTCCTAGTTCCAAACATGTTTGGAAAGTCAAGGTTCCTTTGAAGATTAAAGTGTTTATGTGGTTCGTCCATAAACAAGTAATTTTAATAAAGAATAATTTAGTTAAGCGCAACTGAACAGGTTCTACTAGGTGTAGTTTCTATGATCGGGATGAGACTATCAAGCACCTATTTTTTGACTGCCCGTTGGCAACAGTTTTGTGGCACTCTATGCAAATTGCCTTTAACATTACTCCTCCGAATTCGGTCGACACGTTATTCGGGACATGGCTTGCTGGGATAGAGTCCGAAACAGCTAGACACATTCGTGTAGGAGTATGTGCGTTGTTATGGGCAATTTGAAACTGCAGAAATGATTTGTCTTTTAACAGAACAACAACTATTCATTTTTTTGCAGGTTTTATTCCTGGCTACTGCGCTGATCCGTATGTGGTCTTTACCCAGTCCGACGGAGGACATGGAGCGTTTCGTTACTGGATCTGTCCGGTGGGAGATGGTAGCGTGGGATATCTTCAACCGGTTTGGATGACGGTCATGTAATAGGATAGGCGATTCTTTTACCTATCTTCTATTTTGCCAGCCGGTTGTGGCTTCTTGGGCATTTTGTTATCGGCATCGAGGCTCTGTGTGAGCTAGCCGTTCTTTTTTGTTTCCAGACTTTAAGACCTTATTGAATCTCATTTTCTTTTTAATAAATGTGGCCATATGCATCGTTCTGATGCAGAGGCCGGGTAATCCCCCTTTCCGGAAAAAAATCGTTTTTCTGTCCATAATTGAACTGAGCTCAGGAAGGAAGGCGACTTGATCCAGTCCCCGGCTGCGGCAGCCTCTCATAATCGTTGACAGACTGGTAGAGACATTTCACGGGCTGGAGAAGGTTCGGGGGGAACATGAGCTCCAAGCTGGCAGCCACCTGCAACATTGCCGAGAGTCTATGCTAGACCAATGTGTCTGGCAGAAGGGGATCAACCATGTATCCGCTGCAAAGCAAGCAATGATGGACTTGGTCAGTATATAGGCTCTGCAACAACATAATGCCCATGGCCAGTCACGAGATCGAGAATGGACATAACCAAATTGACTCCCATTATTTTCTCCAGGCATGCTTTCGCTAAATCGACGGAGGCTGAAATAAAAGGAATATCCAGCCACTAAATACGAGATCACGGGTTTCACTCTAAATACGAGAATGGACGGATAGTCTGCTTGCTCTTTTCTCTACCTATTGTGCTCAGTAAGACAAGGTATGTTCTGTTCTAAAAAAAGGTGTGTTCTTTTGAGTTACTTTTTCTCATTACATTTATCTACTTACTTGTAATCTTCATGACAAGGTACCTAATTTTTAGCTGTGCCAAGATATTAATCAAGAAGAAATTAGTTTCACGATTTTATACAAGGTGCAACTTAGTCTAAAGCACCCGTGATGGAACTATATAGCTCAGAGTAGTAACAGATTCATTCATTGCAGCTCATATCACATATGTATGGAAAAATGCACTCATTGTACGTGAATTCATAATTTGATTCCAATAAGCGAAGCATGTTTAGTTCATTCGGTTGATCGCAGACAAGCCACCATACAACTCAAAAAGGAGAACATTTCAAACAACCCAAGGGCTCCGATGGTGTGCCAAAGCAGCAGACTAACAGAAATATATCTCAGGCTAATATTTTAGTATGTATCCTCGCGCTACATGTTTTGCAGAAAAACAAAACTGAGAGCGCCCTGTGTTATTGAGATGAACCAAGAGGGATGGATGCTAATCAATTAATCAATCAACAAAGACCAAACCAACCACTTGGTAGTTTCCTCGCTAACTTCCATGTTTTCAACTTTAGGGCATCTCCAATAGATTGTATATTAGCTTTGTTGGTAAAATGTCCATGTCATCAACCAACAAGCTATCATACAACCACTCCAATAAGCTGTATGTAAGCTATCCAATAGATGATGAGAAAATAAATGTGATTGCTTTCTATTGTACCTTGGAGTTTGTGCAAAGGTTGCTGGTTATTTTACATACAACTTTGCTCTCTCTTCACATTTATTACATGCCACATCATCATTATGTCATAGGCGGCAAATTTACCAACACCTATTTTACAGCTGTTGGAGATGCCCTCGGAAGGAGTCACATCCCGGGAGACTTGTTTCCAGGTGTGCCAAATATGTTTGTGCCACGTTTTCAAACTAAGAATAAATATTTACCCCAGCATATGCATGTGATCAGCATGCGAAACAACGATGTGCAGCTGGCCAGTGTGAGAAACATTAATTGGTACTCCTCATGAACTACACACCAATCGGCCGCATCACACCTATCACGCTGCTAATGTAACAGATATTTTGAGCATTTCTCACTCTTTCTCTTTATATACCTCTAAACCATATGCACTTGTTCTTTTTTTTATAAAGGGTGTTTTTTATTGATTCATAATGTAGCATCAAGGAATACAATCATAAGAGTAAATTGCAAAAAACCACCACATTTGGGGACGCTAAAACAGAAAGCCACCAGGTTTCGTAATTTTTTCAAAAAACCACCACGTTTGCGCTGACAGTTTTCAAAAAACGCTGATCACACGGTTTGGCGCGTCTGAGTGGAAAACTGACCGGTTGGGCCCACTGTCAGGCGCCACGTGGCCAGGGGGAGACGGCGCCCGTGACGCGCGCCGTTAGACGGCGCCCGTGACCTAACGAGCGGCCCGACCCATCCATCCATTTCCCCCATATCCCATCTAGTCGTCCTAGGTCACTTCCCGCATGGCGACCGGTGGTGGCGGCGGCGGCGTTGACGACGGCGGCGGTGTTGACGAAGGAGGCGCATCCGGTGACGGTAGGGACGACCGAGACCTCGCCATCGCCGATGCTGGTGGCCGCCCCGTCCTTCCTGGCTCTCCGACGGCGCTCCCTAGTACGTTTGGCGCCTCTCGATCCGCCGGCGTCGGCGGAGATGAGCGCGTCGGAGATGAGCGCAACATCTTCAACTCCGACGACGTGGAGGCACGTGCGGCCGCCAAACTGGCCCAGGTCTGGAAGGCCAATCCAGGGCGGAGCCACCACTTCACATCCGGCCTCGGCGGCGTGGAGTGAGTGTTTCCAAAATTATCTTTTCGATTATGCCTGTGTAGTTGAACAACTTGAGTGATTATGCTACTGTAGTTGCACAGTTTGAGTGATTTTGCTAGTGTAGCTAGACTCTTTCCTCTGTATGAATCTCAATTTAGGAATTAGGGTTCATCTTAGCTGAATTAAGTTTTATCTTACTTTGAGTGAATGTACTGTTAAGTGAATATGAGCTGTTAAGTGAATATGAGCTTATTTGTGGATAACTGATTTTAGTTTTATCTTAGCTCAGTTGTGTTTACATAGCTCAATTGTAACTGAATTGTGGATAACTGAATTTACTGAATTTTAATGTTAACTTAGTTTTAATTTAGTTTTAACTTAGCTCAGTTTTAACTTAAAGCAGATTTTGACTGTTAACTGAATACGAGCTTAATTGTGGTTAACTGAATTGACTGTTAACTGAATTTACTGTTATCTGAATTGACTGTTATCTGAATTTACTGTTAACTGAATTTACTGTTAACTGAATTTTCTCTTCACTTTGTTGTTTCTCTGAATGTAATCTTGACTGTTATCTGAATCTGTTGTTCAGTTAATGGTGTTAACTGAATGTAATGCTAACTGAACTTGCAGTTTGGATGATGATGAACCATGGGATATGAGGTTTCATTTCCAAGGCTGTGACAATCTGGAAAGGACCTTATGTGAATCAGATATCACATATATCAACATGTTAGCTATTATTGGGATAGAGGGGTATGATCAAAAGGATTCAATGTACTATGTGAAGCAAGAGGGTGTAGGAATGGCAGGCATGCAGCTAATCAGATCTGAGGAAGATGTAGAAGAAATGTTGGAATTGTATGAGGAGAAGAGGTGTGTTACTATCACAGTAATGAAAGGAAGAGAGTCAGAGATGGCAAAGTTGCAGATCAACATTGGAGATGGATGTGAAAAGCAAATTCCAATATCTGAGATTGGTTCTCCAAAGGTGTACAATATAGATGATGCAGGTGTGCTCTACCAAAGTCAGACCAGTGGACATGAAGCAGATATATGTGCTCCAGTTGTTAGTGTTCACACAGAGGACTCCTATGGACAATATCTCTTCACTCAGGAGAGTTGCAATGTTAAAAAGGGGAGGGACATAGCTGGTGTGAAAGAGTTAGATGATTTTCTTAAAGAGTTTGCAGATGACAGTCCAGTAGTACAAGGAGAAGAAAGAATGGAAGAGGATGAGTTGATGGTGACAGAGGACATTGATGTGGATAGCTCTGAAGAGGAGGAAGAGGAGCAGAGTGATGATGCAGATTTGCACCAGAAATTAAAAGATCTCAAGAGGAAGAGGGTATATGAAGGTGATTCAGAGCCAGAAGATCTATTTTGTGAGGCTGAGGAGGAGGATGAAGTAGAGGGGTTTGTTGATGCACCACTAGTGGAGAAATTACCTGTTAGAAGAGGTCCAACAAGTAGATCACACTGCAGTTCCAAGGCCAAACTTGAGGCAGACTACATTCCGTTATCTGATGAAGATATAGATGATGAACTTCAAAATGATTCTGATGAAGAAGTAGTGTTGTATTGTTCCTCATCTGGGAGAAAGTCCAGGGCAAAAAAGAAGAAAGCCAGGATATGGTATGATGAAAATAGGCTTATGCCACAGGAACAAATTTGCTGGCACATGTGTTTTGTTGATGTTTATCAGTTCAGAAGAGCATTGGTTAACTTGCATGCGACACAGAGAAGGAACTTCCATTACCACAGAAACAACAAAGATAGGATCATTGTTGATTGTGTGGAGAAAGGTTGCCCCTTTCTCATGAGTGCATCTGTAGTTGGGCAAGAAAAAACATTCTGTATTAGGAAGCTGCAATTAGAGCATACATGTGCTTCAAGTGGTGAGAACTGCAAGGTTCCTGCTAGGTTTGTGGCCAAAGCAGTTGAAGAATGCTTCAGGACAGATCCTAAAGCAGGAATTCAGACACTCATAGACAAGACAAAGGAGAAGTATGGTGTGGAGGTTGGAAGATGATGGCATACAGGGCAAGGCAGCAAGCTCTCAGTGTTGTTCAGGGTGATCAGGAAGCCCAGTACACTAGGATTAGAGACTATCTTCAAGCTGTTTTGGACACAAACCCTGGTAGCAGATGCATTGTAACAACTAGAGTTGTTAGAGAGCATCCCAGCAAAAATCCCAGATTTCATAGACTCTTCATTTGTCTTGCAGCCCAAAGGGAGGGTTTTCTTAAAGGATGTAGACCATTCATAGGTATGTCTTTCTCTACAGAAATTTTACACTCACATATACATTGTTGCATCTCTTATGAAGTACTTGTTTTAGGTCTAGATGGGTGTTTTGTGAAACTAAACACAGGGCAACAAATCTTAGCTGCAACTGGCAGAGATGGAAACATTAATATATACCCTCTGGCCTTTGGAGTTGTAGAGAAGGAGGATACACCAACTTGGTGTTGGTTTTTAACACAACTGAAGATAGTTCTTGGTGGAGAATCAGGACAATTTGGAAAGTACACAATAATTTCAGACAGGCAGAAGGTATGTAATGTTGATATCTGTTTCTTTAGTTTCCTTAGTAGTGTATTGCATAACATAGATGTAGTGTATTGCACAACATAGATGTACCAATCTAAATTAGGTGTATCATACATGTAACCAGGGTCTGCTAAATGCCATTGACCAAGTATTTCCCAATTGTCCTCAAAGATATTGTTTAAGGCATATATATGCAAATTTCCAAAGTGCTGGATTTAGAGGAGAAGAACTTAAGCAATATATGGATGCAGCAGCTTATTCATACACAAAGTATGGGTTTGATGAGGCAATGGAAGAAATAAGAAAGGAAAGTGAGGATGCTTGGGTCTGGCTTAAGAAAATACCTGTAGAAACATGGGCTAGATATGCTATGGATACCACTTGTAAAACTGACTTAGTAGTCAACAATATAAGTGAGGTGTTCAATAGGATGATCTTGGATATTAGGGGCAAACCCATTAAAACTATGGTTGAAGGGGCTAGGTCCAAATTAGTGGTGAAGTTCAATGAAAAAAGAACTGGAGGGGAATCAGCCAGATGGACAATTACCCCAACATATATGGAGATGCTAGAGGAGTCAAAGGAATGGGCTAGGAATTGCAGAGCGTTGATGGCAGGGCCTGATCTATATCAAGTGAATAGTGGTGAGAAATCATATGCTGTGAACTTGAAGGAGTGGACATGTGGTTGCAGAAAATGGGACATGAGAGGTGTACCATGTAACCATGCTGTATGTGCAATCTATAAGTCAAAACAACAACCCGAAGATTTTGTCCATGAGTTCTTTAAGAAGCCTATGTACCTAGAAGCTTACAAGCCAATGATATATCCAGTTCCTGGACCTGACCTATGGACAAGAACAGACACTAGAGACATAGATCCCCCTGTGTTTCATAAGAAAAAGGGTAGAAACCAAACTCAAAGAAGGAAGGGCCAATTTGAAGTGCCAAAACCCAAGGATACTTCAAGAGTTGGAACCATCACATGCAGCAACTGTGGGAAGCAAGGGCATAGATACACAAACTGTGGTGATCAATTGAAGCCATCCTTGCTGCTAGGAAGAACAATCACAAGGTATTACAATGCAAATCCTTGACATGTTTTCTTTGCAATGTTTAGTTTTGTATTATAAAAGTAATGCAAATACTTTACATGTGTAGGAAACAAGAACTGCCCCTCCATCAACACCTAATGCTGCAGCTAGTGGTACCAGAAAAGCAGCAGCATCATCATCTGGTGCAAGAGCTACTGGTGCAGCTAGTGGTACCAGAAAAGCAGCAGCATCATCATCTGGTGCAAGAGCTACAGCTGCAGTCTCTGAAGCTTCTGGTGCAAGAGCTACTGCTGCTTCTGCTGGAAGAACTGTTGCTTCCTCATATGCTCCAGGAAGAGGTGCTTCCTCATCTGCTCCAAGAAGAGGTGCTACTTCTTCATTTGCTCCTCCAAGGCCTGCTGCTGCTAGTGCTTCTGGTTCTACAAGGGTCAGGAAGAAGCCAAGCAAGTTCAAAGACTATTTCTATGCTAGTGGCAATTAGTCAGACCATTAGTTCAGAGACTAATTCAGTATTTTGGGCAAAACTGCTGTGATGTTGGCAAAACTGTTGTGATGTTGGCAAAACTTGCTGTATTTTGTACTTGCTGTGGTAGCAAGATAACTTGCTGTGATGTTGGCAAGCTATGGTAACTTGATATGATGAACTTGCTGTGATAACTTGATATGTTGGCAAGTTAATTTTATTGTCTACATGGGTTATGATAACTTGCTGTTTGTCAACTTCTAGCCTATGGTTAGCCCATAAAGTTGTTGGTTCATCTTGTCGACGGTTGTCGATAGGCTGGGTTAGCCCATAAAGTTGTTGGTTCATCTTGTCGACGGTTGTCGATAGGCTAGGTTAGTGACCTACCTATCTAGCCTAACCGTAGCCTCTCGACAACCGTCGACGAAAGGAACCTACCTCTCTAACCTAACCGTAGCCTCTCGACAACCGTCGATGAAAGGAACCTACCTCTCTAGCCTAACTGTAGCCTCTCGACAACCGTCGACGAAAGGAACCTACCTATCTAGCCTAACCGTAGCCTCTCGACAACCGTCGACGAAAGGAACCTACCTCTCTAGCCTAACCGTAGCCTCTCGACAACCGTCGACGAAAGGAACCTACCTATCTAGCCTAACCGTAACCTCTCGACAACCGTCGACGAAAGGAACCTACCTCTCTAGCCTAACAATAGTATTACAAACTTTTGCTCCTCTATCAATATGAGAAACCTAGAACACAGTTCATATGATCAACATAAATCCATATGCTCACATCCAACAAACATCTTAGTGTTCAAATATGACATAATAATCCATTACAACTAAACATCACATGACTAAGGTTCAGAAACAGCATAGTTCAACCTTGTTGGCCTCATACATTGTGCCAACAGAAACATTTTAGGATACTTAGTTCAACAGATTAGGATACTTAGTTCAACAGAAACAACATAATTTGCTAACAAGTTCACAACAGATTTGCCTCACAGGAACAACATAATAATCAACTTAATAATCACTCATCACAGAGTTCTTTGATTTTCCTCAACTTAACCTTGTTTGCCTCCCCATCCTTCAGCAAATCAGCTATGATATACTCTAACTTTTTCTTCTCCTTCTTCATCTGTTCAATCTGTTGAAGACCTTCATCTGCTACATGTTTCTTCCAATTGCTAACAAGTTCATCAGTGCTCTGCTTAATGACTTGTAGTGATGTCCTCAGCTCAATATTGTCTTTCTCAAGCTTAGCCTTCTCTTCCTGGGCTTGAAGTACAGCATTCTCTACATCACCATCCTGCATAATCTTCTGATAGTTCTCCCTCATCACATTCTTGTGAATTGTTGAAAAAAATTGCTTGTTTCTTTGATGTGGTTGTGGTGCTTCTCTTGGATTAGCTTCTTCTCCTCTCCAAGCTTGACTATGAGCTTTTCTTTAGCATCATTCTCTTTGCTACTCTGCTCATACATGTCCCAAAGTTTGCGTAGTGCATTTTTCATGGGTTCTGGCCATTCTGGGTCAATCCATTGAACCAGACCACAATTGTCACCTTCCTACAATAATTCAGACAAAACAAAAGTTAACAGCAGCACCACAGATTCAGATAAGTCAGTTAACACCTATATTCAGTTAACAGCTACATATATTCAGTTAACAGCTACATATATTCAGTTAACTTAGCTCATTTAACAGCATACACATTCAGATAAGCATTGACACATTGTTTCCTCAAAACACCTGATAAAACAACATCTTCACAAAACTATATACAGAACTATATTCAGTTAACAGGCAAAAATACATATATTCAGTTCACTGAGCACCAAACAAGGATCTGTATAATCTATGACTACCAAATAGGACCTGCAACTAACCTGATTAGCGCATCCATAAAACCTACGGCCAGTGTTGATTCCTTGAAACACAACAGCCCTATGAACAGGAAGGTTGTGACAGCACATCGGTCCTCCGGCAACAATACCGCACCACTCCGGGTCAAGAATGGTCTGTGGGATCTACATTAGTGGAACAGTGCTCAATATCCCAACTCAAATTCGTGAAAACTAAGCTCAAATCGAAGAAAACCCTAACCCTAAGTCAAAGAGAAATGATACTCACATAGGTCTCCTCCTCGTGCGAGTTGAAGTGGGGGGACACAGAATCTTCGCTACTAGTTTCGCCGTCCTTCCAGGACACCATCGCTGCGGCGGCCGGCGGCGACAAATGGACGGCGGAGGCGGCGGCGGAGGCAGGCAGAGAAGAAGGCGAGACAGAGGGGAATGGACGAACGGGTCGGGCTGGGTCGGGCCGGCTCGTTAAGACAGTTGCGGCTCCGTCTAACGGCGCGTGTCACGGGCGCCGTCTCCCCCTGGCCACGTGGCGCCTGACAGAGGGCCCAACCGGTCAGTTTTTCACTCAGACGCGCCAAACCGTTCAATCAGCGTTTTTTGAAAACTGTCAGCGCAAACGTGGTGGTTTTTTGAAAAAATTACGAAACCTGGTGGCTTTCTGTTTTAGCGTCCCCAAATGTGGTGGTTTTTTGCAATTTACTCCAATCATAATGAATACACACCCGGTCTCTGCATAACTAAGATGCACACGGCCAACAAAACACAGAAGATGATCACGCCGGCAAAAGCAAAGTCATGCAAGACCAAAGCTATGCCTAGACGGAGAAAAAAAAGAAAACATAAGCAATGAAAACAGCAACTGACGAAATACAACATTGACCGTGAACGTCCATCATCTCTTGACAATACAAAAGACTACGAGAAGGGTTCTTCAAAAGCAACACCTTCAAGAAAGAAACGACATACAAGCGTAGCAGTCACCGGATCCAACCATCGAAGGTCAGATCGTGGTTTTCACCACGAAGAACAATTTTGAGCAATGTCATCATGAAGGTAACGATGCAAAGAACGCCGCCATTGTCAGGTATAACCAATTAGGGTTAGACCAGAGTTTTCACCCCGGAGCTTAAGACTGTGTACTCGAGAAGTACCACCCAATCGAAGTCAAGTAATATAGTCTCCTCCACTTGGCTCAGTCCCAATAAATTGCATATGCGTACGGCTTTACGGCGAGCAATGATCACATCCGCACAGATAGGCTGACGAGACTCGACAAGAGCCACTCGTTGCCACCTCAAGAAAACTTGACAAGGAGAAAGGACAGCGACACCACCAAATTCCGAAGGCTCGTATCATCCTCACAAGTGGCAGCCGAGGCTGATCTGCATGGAACGACAGCACCACTTGCCGCCACTATCTCCCTCGTCCTCGCTATGGACGTTGATCATACAATTTTAATCCTCTCAGGTGACAACCGTTTGGCTGACAACTGCCCAGCAGCATGTTGGCCAGATTCATAGCGCCACCTGAACTTGCGCCCGAGCCCGAGCAAAAGACCACCATGACTGCGCCTCTCCGCAGGAGATGAGGGCGACGGCCACCATAACTGCAGTTGGCCACCGCCTCAACCTGCCGTGTCCCAACACCAAAAGCCACTCCAGGAGCAACGGCCATGGCATGAGCATGCTACACGCTCTCAGGTTGGATCTCCACTTCCCAATCATCCACCAGTTGTGCTGCACCGGATGGAGAAGCCACAGGAGGCGGCCGTTCGGATTGCGTGTGAGCAGACCTCCACTCTTGACATGGCAGAGAGGAGTTGTTCCGTGCTTCTGCCGAGGAATTGACGACGCCGCGAGGCTCCCTCCATCGGTGACCATGGCATCCATGAGTGGCAGCGGCCTGCATCTTCATGCCGATCTGGCCACCCAACATCCATGCATACGTTGGATCGAGCCCCGCGCGGAGGGCCGCCGCTGCATCTTTTCCGCCTTCACAACATCTAAGCCGCCGCTGCACCTCGCCAAACCACTGCCAAAATTGCCACGAGATTGGAACCCCGCCGCCGCCGTCAACCGCATAGGCGAGCCCAGCGGCGCCGACCGCCGGCGGCGAGGGGAGGACGCACGGGGAACTGCCGAGAAAAGCAGATCGAGTAGCCGCCCGAGTCGCCCAGGCGGACGACGCGGGGGCAATTTTCTTTAGTGTCAATCTCTCAAAGACCATATGCACTTGTTCTGCTGGGTTCCTTCCGTCGGTCATCAAGTATTCAAGTTATGAGTGTACACTACCAATGAATTTTTGATGTGTTTTCTTGTTGATGACGAGTTGAGATTTTAGAAGGTACTGAAAGACCATATGGACAATGATCGCTGTAGACATGTGGGCTTACCCATTGAGAGACCAGGAAAATAGAGAAGGAAAATGTTCTGCTGCAAATCTAGGTTCCGTCCCATGAAGAAGTCCTCAGTTTAAATTTGAACTGCGTACAGTGTGTCCCGTTGAGAAGCACTCAGAGGCTATAAGTGTAGCGCTGGCGCGGGCCTCGGGACTGGGTGAGGAGGGAGTAGGCGAGCTGCGGCTGTGCTGGCATGGATCTGCCCGGGAGCGCGACCAGCAGGTAACGGCGCCAGCAGCAGGGGCTCATGCGGTGTGTGCTGACGCAGACTAGTGGCTGCGTGTGCAGTCAGGTTGGGGGAGAAACATGTTGGGCCTGTGCAGTTGCTGGCTCAACCCCAGGTTGTTTTTTTTTTCAAAAAGGGGGAATGCCCCGGCCTCTGCATCTGAGCGATGCATACGGCCCTCTTATTAAGCAAAAAAATGTTTCAAACAAAGTCTGAAAGTCTAGAAGTCTCCCAAAGATAAAAAAAAGCTCACACAGAGCCAAAAGAGTTAGAATACAAACTAGCGAAATAAAGGACGCCACAACCAGCTGGCAAAACATAGGGATAGGTAAACTAATTGCCTATCCTATTACATGACCGCCATCCAAACCGGTTGAATATATCCCGAGCTACCATCTCCCAGTGGATAGATCCATAACCAAATGCTCCCTGACCTCCGTCGGAGTGAGTAGCGACCACGAACGGATCAATGCCGTGGCTTGGAAAAAAAACCTGCAAAAAATGAATACGTGATATCCTGTTAAAAACCAAATCATTTCTGCAATTCCATATAGTCCACAACAAGGCACAAACTCCTACACGAATATGTCTCGCTAAGTCGGGCTCTATCCCGTTAAGCCACGTCCCAAATAACGTGCTGACAGAATTCGGTGGAGTAATATTGAAAGTAATATGGACCGTCCGCCATAAAACTTGGCTAGCGGGCAATCAAGCAAAAGGTGTTTGATCGTCTCATCCCGGTCACAGAAACTACACCAAGTAGGGCCTGTCCAATTACGCTTTGTCAAGTTGTCCTTGGTTAAAATAACTTGTTTATGGACAAACCACATAAAAACTTTGAAGCAAATATGCCCTAGAGGCAATAATAAAGTTATTATTTATTTCATGATAAATGTTTATTATTCATGCTAGAATTGTATTAACCAGAAACATAATACATGTGTGAATACATAGACAAACAGAGTGTCACTAGTATTCCTCTACTTGACTAGCTCGTTAATCAAAGATGGTTATGTTTCCTAACCATAGACAAAAAGTTGTTATTTGATTAACGGGATCACATCATTAGGAGAATGATGTGATTGACTTGACCCATTCCGTTAGCTTAGCACTCGATCGTTTAGTATGTTGCTATTGCTTTCTTCATGACTTATACATGTTCCTATGACTATGAGATTATGCAACTCCCGTTTACCGGAGGAACACTTTGTGTGCTACCAAACGTCACAACGTAACTGGCTGATTATAAAGGAGCTCTACAGGTGTCTCCAAAGGTACATGTTGGGTTGGCGTATTTCGAGATTAGGATTTGTCACTCCGATTGTCGGAGAGGTATCTCTGGGCCCTCTCGGTAATGCACATCACCTAAGCCTTGCAAGCAATGCAACTAAATGAGTTAGTTGCGAGATGATGTATTACGGAACGAGTAAAGAGACTTGTCGGTAATGAGATTGAACTGGCTATTGATATACCGACGATCGAATCTCGGGCAAGTAACATACCGATAAGAAAGGGAACAACGTATATTGTTATGCGGTCTGACCGATAAAGATCTTCGTAGAATATGTGGGAGCCAATATGAGCATCCAGGTTCCGCTATTGGTTATTGACCAGAGACATGTCTCGGTCATGTCTACATTGTTCTCGAACCCGTAGGGTCCGCACGCTTAAGGTTTCGATGACAGTTATATTATGAGTTTATGAGTTTTGATGTACCGAAGTTGGTTCGGAGTCCCGGATATGATCGCGGACATAACGAGGAGTCTCGAAATGGTCAAGACATAATGATTGATATATTGGACGGCGCTATATTCGGACACCGGAAGTGTTCCGGGGAAGTTTCGGATAAAACTGGAGTACCGGGGGGTTACCGGAACCACCTGGGGGGTTAATGGGCCTCATGGGCCTAAAGTGGAGAAGAGGAGGGGCTGCTAGGGCAGGCCGCGCGCCCCCTCTCCCCCTAGTCCGAATTGGACAAGGAGGGAGGGGCGGCGCCCCCCCTTTCCTTCCTCTCCTCTCTCCCTTCCTTTCCCCTCTCCTACTTGGACAAGGAAAGGGAGGGGAGTCCTACTCCCGGTAGGAGTATGACTCCTCCTGCGCGCCTCCTACTAGAGCCGGCTGCACCCCCCCCTTGGCTCCTTTATATACGGAGGCAGCGGGCACCCCTAGACACACAAGTTGATCCACGTGAACGTTTTCTTAGCCGTGTGCGGTGCCCCCTTCCACCATAATCCTCGATAATACTGTAGTGGTGCTTAGGCGAAGCCCTGCGACAGTTGAACATCAAGATCGTCACCATGCCGTCGTGCTGACAGAACTCTTCCCCGACACTTTTCTGGATCGGAGTCCGGGGATCGTCATCGAGCTGAACGTGTGCTGAAACTCGGAGGTGCCGTAGTTTCGGTGCTTGGATCGGTCGGATCGTGAAGGCGTACGACTACATCAACCGCGTTGATATAACGCTTCCGCTGTCGGTCTACAAGGGTACGTAGATCACACTCTCCCCTCGTTGCTATGCATCACCATGATCTTGCGTGTGCGTAGGAAACTTTTTTGAAATTACTACGTTCCCTAACAGTGGCATCCGAGCCTAGGTTTTATGTGTTAATGTTATATGCACGAGTAGAACACAAGTGAGTTGTGGGCGATATAAGTCATACTGCTTACCAGCATGTCATACTTTGGTTCGACGGTATTGTTGGACGAAGCGGCCCGGACCGACATTACGCGTACGCTTACGCGAGACCGGTTCTCCCGACGTGCTTTGCACAAAGGTGGCTAGCGGGTGTCAGTTTCTCCAACTTTAGTTGAACCGAGTGTGGCTACGCCCGGTCCTTGCGAAGGTTAAAACAGCACCAACTTGACAAACTATCGTTGTGGTTTTGATGCATAGGTAAGATTGGTTCTTGCTTAAGCCCGTAGCAGCCACGTAAAATTTGCAACAACAAAGTAGAGGACATCTAACTTGTTTTTGTAGGGCATGTTGTGATGTGATATGGTCAAGACATGATACTAAATTTTATTGTATGAGATGATCATGTTCTGTAACCGAGTTATCGGCAACTGGCAGGAGCCATATGGTTGTCGCTTTATTGTATGCAATGCAACTGCGCTGTAATGCTTTACTTTATCACTAAGCGGTAGCGATAGTCGTGGAAGCATAAGATTGGCGAGATGACAACGATGCTACAATGGTGATCAAGGTGTCGCGCCGGTGACGATGGTGATCATGACGGTACTTCGGAGATGGAGATCACAAGTACAAGAAGATGATGGCCATATCATATCACTTATATTGATTGCATGTGATGTTTATTTTTTATGCATCTTATCTTGCTTTGATTGACGGTAGCATTATAAGATGATCTCTCACTAAATTGCAAGATAAAAGTGTTCTCCCTGAGTATGCACCGTTGCCAAAGTTCGTCGTGCCCAGAGACCATGTGATGATCGGGTGTGATAAGCTCTACATCCATCTACAACGGGTGCAAGCTAGTTTTGCACATGCAGAATACTCAGGTTAAACTTGACGAGCCTAGCATATGCAGATATGTCCTCGGAACACTGAGACCGAAAGGTCGAGCGTGAATCATATAGTAGATATGATCAACATAGCGATGTTCACCATTGAAAACTACTCCATTTCACGTGATGATCGGTTATGGTTTAGTTGATTTGGATCACGTAATCACTTAGAAGATTAGAGGGATGTCTTTCTAAGTGGGAGTTCTTAAGTAATATGATTAATTGAACTTAAATTTATCATGAACTTAGTACCTGATAGTATCTTGCTTATTTATGTTTGATTGTAGATAGATGGCCCGTGCTGTTGTTCCGTTGAATTTTAATGCGTTCCTTGAGAAAGCAAAGTTGAAAGGTGATGGTAGCAATTACACGGACTGGGTCCGTAACTTGAGGATTATCCTCATTGCTGCACAGAAGAATTACGTCCTGGAAGCACCGCTGGGTGCCAGGCCTGCTGCTGGAGCAACACCAGATGTTATGAACGTCTGGCAGAGCAAAGCTGATGACTACTCGATAGTTCAGTGTGCCATGCTTTACGGCTTAGAATCGAGACTTCAACGATGTTTTGAACGTCATGGAGCATATGAGATGTTCTAGGAGTTGAAGTTAATATTTCAAGCAAATGCCCGGATTGAGAGATATGAAGTCTCCAATAAGTTCTATAGCTGCAAGATGGAGGAGAATAGTTTTGTCAGTGAGCATATACTCAAAATGTCTGGGTATAATAATCACTTGATTCAATTGGGAGTTAATCTTCCATATGATTGCGTCATTGATAGAATTCTCCAATCACTGCCACCTAGCTATAAGAGCTTCGTGATGAACTATAATATGCAAGGGATGAATAAGATTATTCCCGAGCTCTTCGCAATGCTAAAAGCTACGGAGGTAGAAATCAAAAGGGAGCATCAAGTGTTGATGGTCAACAAGACCACTGGTTTCAAGAAAAAGGGCAAAGGGAAGAAGAAGGGGAACTTCAAAAAGAACAGCAAGCAAGTTGCTGCTCAAGAGAAGAAATCCAAATCTGGACCTAAGCCTGAAATTGAGTGCTTCTACTGCAAGCAGACTGGTCACTGGAAGCGGAACTGCCCGAAGTATTTGGCGGATAAGAAGGATGGCAAGGTGAACAAAGGTATATGTGATATACATGTTATTGATGTGTACCTTACTAGAGCTCGCAGTAGCACCTGTGTATTTGATACTGGTTCTGTTGCTAATATTTGCAACTCGAAACAGGGACTACGGATTAAGCGAACACTGGCGAAGGACGAGGTGACGATGCATGTGGGAAATGGTTCCAAAGTCAATGTGATCACGGTCGGCACGCTACCTCTACATCTACCATCGGGATTAGTATTAGACCTAAATAATTGTTGTTTGGTGCCAGTGTTGAGCATGAACATTATATCTGGATCTTGTTTGATGCGAGACGGTTATTCATTTAAATCAGAGAATAATGGTTGTTCTATTTATATGAGTAATATCTTTTATGGTCATGCACCCTTGAAGAGTGGTCTATTTTTGATGAATCTCGATAGTAGTGATACACATATTCATAATGTTGAAGCCAAAAGATGCAGAGTTGATAATGATAGTGCAACTTATTTGTGGCACTGCCGTTTAGGTCATATCGGTGTAAAACGCATGAAGAAACTCCATACTGATGGACTTTTGGAACCACTTGATAATGAATCACTTGGTACTTGCGAACCGTGCCTCATGGGCAAGATGACTAAAATACCGTTCTCCGGTACTATGGAGAGAGCAACAGATTTGTTGGAAATCATACATACAGATGTATGTGGTCCAATGAATGTTGAAGCTCGTGGCGGATATCGTTATTTTCTCACCTTCACAGATGATTTAAGCAGATATGGGTATATCTACTTAATGAAACATAAGTCTAAAACATTTGAAAAGTTCAAAGAATTTCAGAGTGAAGTTGAAAATCATCGTAACAAGAAAATAAAGTTTCTACGATCTGATCGTGGAGGAGAATATTTGAGTTACGAGTTTGGTCTACATTTGAAACAATGCGAAATAGTTTCGCAACTCACGCCACCTGGAACACCACAGTGTAATGGTGTGTACGAACATCGTAATCGTACTTTACTTGATATGGTGCGATCTATGATGTCTCTTACAGATTTACCGCTATCATTTTGGGGTTATGCTCCAGAGACATCCGCATTCACGTTAAATAGGGCACCATCAAAATCCGTTGAGACGACGCCTTATGAAATATGGTTTGGCAAGAAACCAAAGTTGTCGTTTCTAAAAGTTTGGGGCTGCGATGCTTATGTGAAGAAACTTCAACCTGATAAGCTCGAACCCAAATCGGAGAAATGTGTCTTCATAGGATACCCAAAAGAGACTGTTGGGTACACCTTCTATCACAGATCCGAAGGCAAGACATTTGTCGTTAAGAATGGATCCTTTCTGGAGAAGGAGTTTCTCTTGAAAGAAGTGAGTGGGAGGAAAGTAGAACTTGATGAGGTAACTATACCTGCTCCCTTATTGGAAAGTAGTACATCGCAGAAATAGGTTTCTGTGACACCTACACCAATTAGTGAGGAAGCTAATGATAATGATCATGAAACTTCAGAACAAGTTAATACTGAACCTCGTAGATCAACCGGAGTAAGATCCGCACCAGAGTGGTACGGTAATCCTGTTCTGGAAGTCATGCTACTAGATCATGATGAACCTACGAACTATGAAGAAGCGATGGTGAGCCCAGATTCCGCAAAATGGCTCGAAGCCATGAAATGTGAGATGGGATCCATGTATGAAAACAAAGTATGGACTTTGGTTGACTTGCCCAATGACCGGCAAGAAATTGAGAATAAATGGATCTTCAGGAAGAAGACTGACACTGACGATAATGTTACTGTCTACAAAGCTCGACTTGTCGCAAAATGTTTTCGACAAGTTCAAGGGATTGATTACGATGAGACCTTCTCACCCGTAGCGATGCTTAAGTCTGTCCGAATCATGTTAGCAATTGCCACATTTTTATGATTATGAAATTTGGCAGATGGATGTCAAAACTGCATTCCTGAATGGATTTCTGGAAGAAGAGTTGTATATGATGCAGCCGGAAGGTTTTGTCGATCCAAAGGGAGCTAAAAAAGTGTGCAAGCTCCAGCGATCCATTTATGAACTGGTGCAAGCCTCTCGGGGTTGGAATAAACGCTTTGATAGTGTGATCAAAGCATTTGGTTTTGTACAGACTTTTGGAGAAGCCTGTATTTACAAGAAAGTGAGCGGGAGCTCTGTAGCATTTCTGATATTATATGTAGATGACATATCACTAATCGTAAATGATATAGAATTTCTAGATAGCATAAAGGGATACTTGAATAAGAGTTTTTCAATGAAAGACCTCGGTGAAGCTGCTTGCATATTAGGCATTAAGATCTATAGAGATAGATCAAGACGCTTAATTGGACTTTCACAAAGCACATACCTTGACAAAGTTTTGAAAAAGTTCAAAATGGATCAAGCAAAGATAGGATTCTTTCCTGTGTTACAAGGTGTGAAATTGAGTAAGACTCAATGCCCGACCAATGCAGAAGATAGAGAGAAAATGAAAGATGTTCCCTATGCTTCAGCCATAGGCTCTATCATGTATGCAATGCTGTGTACCAGACCTGATGTGTGTCTTGCTATAAGTCTAGCAGGGAGGTACCAAAGTAATCCAGGAGTGGATCACTGGACAGCGGTCAAGAACATCCTGAAATACCTGAAAAGGACTAAGGATATGTTTCTCATATATGGAGGTGAAAAAGAGGTCATCGTAAATGGTTACGTTGATGCAAGCTTTGACACTGATCCGGACGATTCTAAATCACAAACCGGATATGTATTTACATTAAACGGTGGAGCTGTCAGTTGGTGCAGTTCTAAACAAAGCGTTGTGGCGGGATCTACATGTGAAGCAGAGTACATAGCTGCTTCGGAAGCAGCAAACGAAGGAGTCTGGATGAAGGAGTTCATATCCGATCTAGGTGTCATACCTAGTGCATCGGGTCCAATGAAAATCTTTTGTGATAATACTGGTGCAATTGCCTTGGCAAAGGAATCCAGATTTCACAATAGAACCAAGCACATCAAGAGACGCTTCAATTCCATCCGGGATCTAGTCCAGGTGGGAGACATAGAGATTTGCAAGATACATACGGATCTGAATGTTGCAGACCCATTGACTAAGTCTCTTCCACGAGCAAAACATGATCAGCACCAAAGCTCCATGGGTGTTAGAATCATTACTGTGTAATCTAGATTATTGACTCTAGTGCAAGTGGGAGACTGAAGGAAATATGCCCTAGAGGCAATAATAAAGTTATTATTTATTTCATGATAAATGTTTATTATTCATGCTAGAATTGTATTAACCGGAAACATAATACATGTGTGAATACATAGACAAACAGAGTGTCACTAGTATGCCTCTACTTGACTAGCTCGTTAATCAAAGATGGTTATGTTTCCTAACCATAGACAAAGAGTTGTTATTTGATTAACGGGATCACATCATTAGGAGAATGATGTGATTGACTTGACCCATTCCGTTACCTTATCACTCGATCGTTTATTATGTTGCTATTGCTTTCTTCATGACTTATACATGTTCCTATGACTATGAGATTATGCAACTCCCGTTTACCGGAGGAACACTTTGTGTTCTACCAAACATCACAACGTAACTGGGTGATTATAAAGGAGCTCTACAGGTGTCTCCAAAGGTACATGTTGGGTTGGCGTATTTCGAGATTAGGATTTGTCACTCCGATTGTCGGAGAGGTATCTCTGGGCCCTCTCGGTAATGCACATCACCTAAGCCTTGCAAGAAATGCAACTAAATGAGTTAGTTGCGAGATGATGTATTACGGAACGAGTAAAGAGACTTGCCGGTAACGAGATTGAACTAGGTATTGATATACCGACGATCGAATCTCGGGCAAGTAACATACCGATGACAAAGGGAACAACTTATGTTGTTATGCGGTCTGACCGATAAAGATCTTCGTAGAATATGTGGGAGCCAATATGAGCATCCAGGTTCCGCTATTGGTTATTGACCGGAGACATGTCTCGGTCATGTCTACATTGTTCTCGAATCCGTAGGGTCCGTACGCTTAAGGTTTCGATGGCAGTTATATTATGAGTTTATGAGTTTTGATGTACCTAAGTTGGTTCGGAGTCCCGGATATGATCGCGGACATAACAAGGAGTCTCGAAATGGTCGAGACATAAAGATTGATATATTGGACGGCGCTATATTCGGACACCGGAAGTGTTCCGGGGAAGTTTCAGATAAAACCGGAGTACCGGGGGGGTTACCGGAACCACGCGGGGGGTTAATGGGCCTCATGGGCCTAAAGTGGAGAAGAGGAGGGGCTGCTAGGGCAGGCCGCACGCCCCCTCTCCCCCTAGTCCGAATTGGACAAGGAGGAAGGGACGGCGCCCCCCCCCTTTCCTTCCTCTCCTCTCTCCCTTCCTTTCCCCTCTCCTACTTGGACAAGGAAAGGGAGGGGAGTCCTAGTCCCGGTAGGAGTAGGACTCCTCCTGCGCGCCTCCTACTAGGGCCGGCCGCACCCCCCCCCCTTGGATCCTTTATATACGGAGGCAGGGGGCACCCCTAGACACACAAGTTGGTCCACATGATCGTTTTCTTAGCCGTGTGCGGTGCCCCCTTCCACCATAATCCTCGGTAATACTGTAGTGGTGCTTAGGCGAAGCCCTGCGACAGTTGAACATCAAGATCATCACCACACCGTCGTGCTGACGGAACTCTTCCCCGACACTTTGCTGGATCGGAGTCCGGGGATCGTCATCGAGCTGAACGTGTGCTGAAACTCGGAGGTGCCGTAGTTTCGGTGCTTGGATCGGTCGAATCGTGAAGACGTAAGACTACATCAACCGCGTTGATATAAAGCTTCCGCTGTCGGTCTACAAGGGTACGTAGATCACACTCTCCCCTCGTTGCTATGCATCACCATGATCTTGCGTGTGCGTAGGAATTTTTTTGAAATTACTACGTTCCCCAACACACTTTTATTTTTAACGGAACTTTGACATTCCAGACATGCTTGGAACTAGGAATGAAGCTCGAATTGATAACATCAATATACATGGATTTAACTGTGAATACTCCAGACCTAGTTAGCTTCCAGCGTAATTCCTCGGGTTGTTGAGAAAGCTGAACCTCCATCAGTCCGCGTACTAGACAGAGCCATTCTTCCCAACGATTGCCCGCTAGCGATCGTCTAAACTGAATATTAAGGGGGATAGATTGAAATACCGTTGCAACGAACACCTCACGTCGTTGAACAATACGATATAAGCACGGGTATTGAATGGCTAAAGGTGTGTCTCCGAGCCAAGTATCCTCCCAGAAACGTGTACCAGCACCGTTACCAATAATAAACTTTGTCCTATTAAACAAAGATGTTTTGACTTTCATAAGTCCCTTCTAGAAAGGCGAGTCAGTCGGCCTTACTGTCACCTGAGACAAAGTTTTGGTCTGAAGATACTTGCTACGAAGGATTTGCGCCCACGTGGCATCAGTCTCACTCGACAACTTCCACAGCCACTTAATAAGAAGGCATCTGTTTTTAACTTCCAGATTCTCAATACCAAGACCCCCTTGGTCTTTCGGTCTATAGATGATATCCCATTTAGCTAGGCGGTATTTTCCTTTTAGTTCATCACCTTGCCAAAAGAATCGCGATCGATAAAAGTCCAGTCTTTTCCTGACTCCAATTGGGACTTCAAAGAACGATAAGAGAAACATAGGCATACTCGTGAGAACCAAATTTATCAGAATTAATCGGCCTCCGTATGACATAAGCTTGCCCTTCCAGCAACTCAGTTTCTTTTCAAACCAGTCCTCGATGCACTTCCATTCTCTGTTTGTCAGCTTACGGTGGTGGATTGGTATACCTAAGTACGTAAAAGGTAAAGCCCCCAAATCGCACCCAAACAATTGCCTATAAGCCTCTTGTTCATCTTTGGCTCTACCAAAGCAGAATAATTCGCTCTTGTGAAAGTTAATCTTTAACCCGGTCAATTGTTCAAAGAGGCATAATACCAGCTTCATATTTCTCGCCTTGGCCAAGTCATGCTCCATAAAGATGATAGTATCATCAGCGTATTGAAGGATGGACACACCTCCATCAACAAGATGAGGTACCAAGCCACCTATTTGACCAACCTCCTTAGCCCGTCCTATCAAAATTGCTAACATATCAATTACAATGTTAAACGGGATAGGAGACAACGGATCCCCTTGTCTTAGGCCTTTATGTGTCTGGAAGTAATGACTGATATCGTCATTAACTTTAATTCCAACACTCCCTTTTTGCGTAAATGATTCAACCTGACGGCGCCAGGCTTCATCAAAATCTTTCATACGCAATGCCTGTTGAAGGAATGGCCATTTGACTTTATCATACGCTTTCTCGAAATCCACCTTAAAACAACTTCATCTAATTTTTTCGAATGGATTTTATGGAGCGTTTAAAGAAGGATGACCACCCCTTCTAGGATGTTCCTGTCCGGCATGAAAGCAGTTTGAGAATGTTGCACTACAAAATGCGCAATCTGTGTGAGCCTATTAGTCCCGTCCTTGGTGAAGATTTTGAAACTAACATTGAGAAGGCAGATCGGCCTGAACTGCTCTATTCTCACATCATCCGTTTTCTTAGGAAGCAGTGTTATTGTTCCAAAATTCAAGTGAAATAAGTGAAGCTGTCCAGAGAACAGATCATGAAACATCCGTAACAAATCCCCCTTAATAATGTGCCAGCACTTTTTGTAACACTCAACCGGGAATCCATCAGGTCCTGGAGCCATATTGTTTTTCATCTGTGATATCGCTTCAAAAATCTCCTTCTCTGAGAACGGAGCAACCAAAATATCATTATCCATGGCAGTTAGTTGAGGCACATCCTCAGTCCTGAACTCCTCGTGGGACACACAACTATCCTCCGGGGGCTGAACCCCAGGTTGTACCCAAATGCTATGTAGTTTACTACTGAATTTTTCCCATGACCCGGGCTGTGGGCTTAGTTGCCCGGGGCCCAGCTTTGTGCAATCAACGCAATGTGTGCATCAAGATAAAATGGATCGAAGTGTGTACAGTGGGGGTAGTTTTCGCTTTTTCTGAGTGATTATTTAAATTTATGTCGTTATGATCATATCCACCCGTTCTTTATCAACAGTTGCGTCCCGAACTGCGATGATCAAGACAGGGCATCTGCAGTACAGTTGGAGTTCAAAATGTAATGCAAAATGAAACATGATGTAGCCGAATGTTAGGCACAATCTTGAAGAATCTCTTCCTGCATCTGGTAGAGAGAAAACTCAGGTTATGATGTTATTTGGATCATGATTTCAGGTTATAGTCCTTTTCTCGCTAAGAATATTTTCCTTCATTTTATAGGCATCTGCACTTAAAAACGGATGTCTGCATTATGTTTCCTTGTTAGACTAATAAGGAATAGTACAGTAGGAGAATGATGTGTGCTTTTACTGGACAAGGACAAGTGCGCTGCAAATACAAGTCCAAGGAAGCAATTCCATCATTGTTGTTGGATTAAGTGACTTTATTGATGTTCTGAGAGACACTGGATGGATACATGGCAAATGTTCAGTAGGCACTTGGAGAAGGTTGACTGCATACATCAGATTCAGAACCACCACCGTTGTTGAATCATTTCAGCAGGACGATCGACCGGAACAAGTCTGTCGG
Source organism: Triticum aestivum (assembly GCF_018294505.1). Classification (NCBI taxonomy): domain Eukaryota; kingdom Viridiplantae; phylum Streptophyta; class Magnoliopsida; order Poales; family Poaceae; genus Triticum; species Triticum aestivum. The sequence goes on from NC_057812.1 coordinate 31,234,489, forward strand.
CAGTGGCCCGGTGATCTCAGAACGTACCAAGGTTGTCATTAGAGTGTCAGCATGTGTTGTAGCATAAGTCGGTTCAGTGTTTTGTCTGCATGTGTTGCAGCATAAGTCGGTTCCTAGCAGTGCTCAGAACCTTGTATAAATAAGAGTATCGAGCATTCGTTGTTCTGCTAAAGTTGCTACATTTGTTACAGCTGAAAGAAAAATAAAGAAGGCATTCGTTGCCTAAAACTGCCTGTCTCTCTCTTTCTCTGCCCGCCGCCGGGGACTAAGGCCGAGGGCCGGCGACCAACAATGTTTGCATTATGGTCATGCAGTTCCTGCATGCTAAAAGTATTGCCTTTGTCTCTCTCTCACTGTACGTAACTCAGTGACATGTATGCATTATTCCATCAACCGAAGAACGATAGGTTATTCATTGTCACACCCCCCCCCCCCAAATCGTCCGCCGACGACGCTTCTGTGGAGGCTCCCCCATTTTCTGCCATTTCCCCCGGCGGGGTCTCACGCATCGAGGACATGCAGATCGCTGTGCATGGTGGCGCCTTCCACCTCCTCGTCAAGGGCCCCGGTGGGCTGGGCTACTTCCGTGTCCTGCAGGGGCTGGTCCGCTCCTCGGTCCATGGGCCGCGCGGCCTCGCGCATATCAACCTCGTCTCTGGCGCAGTTGGTGTGATCAACAAGATCACCATGGAAAGGAACGTGATGACGGACATGGTGGTGGACTTGCTTGTGGACCCCGTTGTTGCGGATGACCCGCTGGTGTTTGCGCCGTCACGTCTTGGTGGCGCTGGCACGACCGTAGACCCCATGGTGCCGGTGGCGCCGCCCCCGCCTGCTCCTGAAGCTCCTGTTGCCCCGCCTCGCTGCTCGCGTGTGCATGTCCGGGCTGATGCCCCCACGCGTGCCAGCGCGTGTCTACGCAGCCAGGGGCCGTCCCTACGGACGTCTGTTCTTGAGCGCGCCGTCATGCTGAAAGCTGCCTAGCGCGGCGACGGTCCATCGGTGCAGCCCGGCGCCCTGCGTCTCTTCACAGAGCTAGAGGTCAAGTCTGCTGCCGGGGCGTGCGATCTCCCCGTGACTGCGACTGACGCGGTCCTTGCTGCTTTCTCGGTGCCGCCTGCTCTCCCATGATCAGTACACCCCCGCGCGTACGCTCCAAGTCTGCCTCGTTGTTCTGCGTTGGTCTATTTGGTTGTGATCCAATTTTGTTTTTGTGGCGCCAGCTTGGTCGGTGATTTCTACTACACAACCTTCTTCTTGTAGACGTTGTTGGGCCTCCAAATGCAGAGGTTTGTAGGACAGTAGCAAATTTACCTAAGGTTATCAATCCGTAGGAGGCGTAAGATGAAGATGGTCTCTCTCAAGCAACCCTGCAACCAAATAACAAAGAGTCTCTTGTGTCCCCAACACACCCAATACAATGGTAAATTGTATAGGTGCACTAGTTCGGCGAAGAGATGGTGATACAAGTGGTATATGGATAGTAGATAAAGGTATTTGTAATCTGAAATAATGAAAACAGCAAGGTAAGAATGATAAAAGTGAGCGTAAACGGTATTGCAATGATAGGAAATAAGGCCTAGGGTTCATACTTTCGCTAGTGTAAGTCCTCTCAACAATACTAACATAATTGGCTCACATAACTATCCCTCAACATGCAACAAAGAGTCACTTCAAAGTCACTAATAGCGTAGAACGAACGAAGATATTATGGTAAGGTACGAAACCACCTCAAAGTTATTCTTTCCAATCAATCCGTTGGGCTATTCCTATAAGTGTCACAAACTTCCCTAGAGTTCGTACTAGAATAACACCTTAAGACACAAATCAACCAAAACCCTAATGTCACCTAGATACTCCAATGTCACCTCAAGTATTCGTGGGTATGATTATACGATATGCATCACACAATCTCAGATTCATCTATTCAACCAACACAAAGGACCTCAAAGAGTGCCCAAAAGTTCTTCCGGAGAATCACGATGAAAACGTGTGCCAACCCCTATGCATAGGTTCATGGGCGGAACCCGCAAGTTGGTCACCAAAACATACATCAAGTGAATCACGTGATATCCCATTGTCACCACAGATATCCACGGCAAGACATACATCAAGTGTTCTGAAATCTTTAAAGACTCAATCTGATAAGATTACTTCAAAAGGGAAACTCAATTCATTAAAAGAGAGAAGAGGGGGAGGAGAAACATAGGATCCAACTATAATAGCAAAGCTCGCGATACATCAAGATCGTGCCAAATCAAGAACACGAGAGAGAGAGAGAGAGAGAGAGAGAGAGAGAGAGAGATCAAACACATAGCTACTAGTACATAACCTCAGCCCCGAGGGAGAACTACTCCCTCCTCATCATGGAGAGCACCGGGATGATGAAGATGGCCACCGGAGAGGGATTGCCCCCTCCGGCAGGGTGCGGGAACGGGTCTAGATTGGTTTTCGGTGGCTACGGAGGCTTCTAGCGGCGGAACTCCCGTTCTATTGTTCGTCCTGGAAGTTTTAGGGTACGACGATATATATGGGTGCAAGAAGTACGTCGGAGGAGCCACGGGGGCCCCACGAGGCAGGGGGCGCGCCCTAGGGGGGGTGCCCCCCAACCTCGTGAGCACCTCCCGTTTCTCCTGACGTGGAGTCCAAGTCTATCCGGTGGCTTTCGTTCCAAAAATAACTTCTCCAGTTGATTTCGTTCTGTTTCGACTCCGTTTGATATTCTTTTTCTTCGAAATACTAAAATAGGCATAAAACAGCAAATCTGGGCTGGGCCTCCGGTTAATAGGTTAGTCCCAAAAATAATATAAAAGTGGATAATAAAGCCCAATATTGCCCAAAACAGTAGATAATATAGCATGGAGCAATCAAAAATTGTAGATACGTTGGAGACGTATCAAGCATCTCCAAGCTTAATTCCTGCTCGTCCTCGAGTAGGTAATTGATAAAAAGATAATTTTTTATGTGGAATGCTAGTTGGCATAATTTCAATGTAATTCTTCTTACTTGTGATATGAATATTCAGATGCGAAAGATTCAAGAAAAAAGTTCATATTGACATAAAAATAATAATACTTCAAGGTATTGTAATGAACTCATTCTTTATTTATATTGGTGTTAAACCTACTGTATTCCAACTTCTCTATGATTTATAAACTCTTTTACTAGCCATAGATTCATCAAAATAGGTAAACAACACATGAAAAAACAGAATCTGTCAAAAACAGAACAGTCTGTAGTAATCTGGATCAAACGTATACTTGTGAAATCATAAAATTCTCAAATAAATTTCTGGACCTGAGGAATTTATCTATTAATCATCTGCAAAAAGAATTAACTCAATAGCACTCTCCAATAAAAACTGGCAGCAATCTTCGTGAGCGCTAAAGTTTCTGTTTTTTACAGCATCATCAAAAAGACTCTCCCCAAGTCTTCTCAAAGGTTCTACTTGGCACAAACACTAATTAAACACATAAAACCACATCTAAACATAGGCTAGATGAATTATTTATTACTAAACAGGAACAAAAAGCAAGGGACAAAAATAAAATTGGGTTGCCTCCCAACAAGCGCTATCGTTTAATGCCCCTAGCTAGGCATGATGATTTCAATGATGCTCACATAAAGGATAAGAATTGTAACATAAGGAGAGCACCTTGAAGAATATGACTAGCACATTTAAGCCTAACTCACTTCCTATGCATAGGGATTTTGTGAGCAAACAACTTATGGGAACAATAATCAACTATCATAGGAGAGCAAAACAAGCATAACTTCAAAACTTTAAGCACATAGGGAGGAAACTTGATATTATTACAATTCCTACAAGCATATATTCCTCCCTCATAATAATTTTCAGTAGCATCATAAATGAATTCAACAATATAACCATCACCTAAATCATTCTTTTCATGATCTACAAGCATAGAAATTTTAGTACTCTCCACACAAGCAAAATTCTTCTCATTCGGAATAGTGGGAGTACCATAAGAGACTTGAATACTACAAATTTTTTCCACATTAAAATAGTAATGTTTAGAGAAAGGGTACTCATAATCATGACAACTTTTATAAATATAATAATCACTACTCTTTATAGCATAAGTTTCATCACAATAATCATCATAAGTAGCAACTTTGTCCTTATCATAACAACTTTGCATATCAAAACTTGGAAGATTAAAAATATCATCATTAATAAACATAGCATCCCCAAGCTTGGGACAAACATTAATTGCAGCAAATATATTCTTAAAAACATCATATTCATCAAACATAGCTTCCCCAAGCTTGGGCCTTTTCATATCATAAGCATAATCACTCTCATCATTAATAGTATAGATAGCACCAATAGTATAGCAATTATCATATTCTTCCAAGCACGTGCCAAAATGATTTTCAAGATCATAAGAAGTATCATTATCTTCCACAATTATATTTTCATGAGGCACAATAATAATAGGAGAAACATTATTTGGAAGATATATCTTTTTACCTCTCTTCCTTTTTCATTTCTCCTTCTTTACCGCATCATGTGTGGGCTCAATCCTCTTTTTAGAGCTCCTTATTAATGAGATTGGTTGAATAGGAGGCTCTTAATCGTTACCTGATTCATCATAAGAAATAATAGGAGGATATTGGGAAGTCTCTTCCCTTTCATTAGTATTCTCTTCATCTTCTATTTGTTTTGTTTTCTTTATGTAATTGGCAATATAAGGATTTTCAATGCAATTCACCGCACAATACATATAAATCTTCTCTAGATCAAAACCAAGAAGTTTATGGAGATTAAATTTTGGAATACCCTCAGTTATATGTTTCATTTCTTCATAACCAAGAGCAAACTATGTCATTATGATGTGCAAGGGAAATCAAGTCATCATAATTTTTGGACACGATACGGTCATGGAACAATTTGCATTTGATATTTAAATGACCATGTTCATTGCAAAGTTCACAAGTATGGGTAAGATATCTTAAATTTTCAGCACATTCATCTAGCTCTTCTTGCAACAATTTGGTTTCTAAGTACTTATGCCTCTTGCAATATCTATCTTCCCTATTTGGTGTGTACTTGCAAACCCAGTCTACTCCACAAAAATTGACATGTTTATACGTGGTATTTTCATCATAACTAGTGCAATCCTAATTAGCATCATGGATATTCAAAGAATTCGTACTAACAACATTGCAATCATGCTCATCATTCAAATATTTAGTGCCAAACATTTTATAGATTTCTTCTTCTAGCACTTGAGCACAATTATCCTTTCCATCATACTCACGAAAGATATTAAAAAGCTGAAGCGTATGAGACAAACTTAATTCCATTTTTTTGTAATTTTCTTTTATAAACTAAACTAGTGATAAAACAAGAAACTAAAAGACTCGATTGCAAGATCTAAAGATATACCTTCAAGCGCTAACCTCCCCGGCAACGGCGCCAGAAAAGAGCTTGATGTCTACTACACAACCTTCTTCTTGTAGACGTTGTTGGGCCTCCAAGTGCAGAGGTTTGTAGGACAGTAGCAAATTTCCCTCAAGTGGATGACCTAAGGTTTATCAATCCGTAGGAGGCGTAAGATGAAGATGGTCTCTCTCAAGCAACCCTGCAACCAAATAACAAAGAGTCTCTTGTGTCCCCAACACACCCAATACAATGGTAAATTATATAGGTGCACTAGTTCGGTGAAGAGATGGTGATACAAGTGGTATATGGATAGTAGATAAAGGTATTTGTAATCTGAAATAATGAAAACAGCAAGGTAACGAATGATAAAAGTGAGTGTAAACGGTATTGCAATGATAGGAAATAAGGCCTAGGGTTCATACTTTCACTAGTGTAAGTCCTCTCAACAATACTAACATAATTGGATCACATAACTATCCCTCAACATGCAACAAAGAGTCACTCCGAAGTCACTAATAGCGGAGAACGAACGAAGAGATTATGGTAGGGTACGAAACCACCTCAAAGTTATTATTTCCAATCAATCCGTTGGGCTATTCCTATAAGTGTCACAAACAGCCCTAGAGTTCGTACTAGAATAACACCTTAAGACACAAATCAACCAAAACCCTAATGTCACCTAGATACTCCAATGTCACCTCAAGTATCTGTGGGTATGATTATACGATATGCATCACACAATCTCAGATTCATCTATTCAACCAACACAAAAGGACCTCAAAGAGTGCCCAAAAGTTCTACCGGAGAATCACGACGAAAACGTGTGCCAACCCCTATGCATAGGTTCATGGGCGGAACCCGCAAGTTGGTCACCAAAACATACATCAAGTGAATCACGTGATATCCCATTGTCACCACAGATATCCATGACAAGACATACATCAAGTGTTTTGAAATCTTTAAAGACTCAATCCGATAAGATTACTTCAAAAGGAAAACTCAATTCATTACAAGAGAGAAGAGGGGGAGGAGAAACATAGGATCCAGCTATAATAGCAAAGCTCGCAATACATCAAGATCGTGCCAAATCAAGAACACGAGAGAGAGAGAGAGAGATCAAACACATAGCTACTGGTACATACCCTCAGCCCCGAGGGAGAACTACTCCCTCCTCGTCATGGAGAGCACCGGGATGATGAAGATGGCCACCGGAGAGGGATTGCCCCCTCTGGCAGGGTGCCGGAACTGGTCTAGATTGGTTTTCGGTGGCTACGAAGGCTTCTGGCGGCGGAACTCCCGATCTATTGTTCGTCCTGGAAGTTTTAGGGTACGACGGTATATATGGGTGCTGGAAGTACGTCGGAGGAGCCACGGGGGCCCCACAAGGCAGGGGGCGTGCTCTAGGGGGGCGCGCCCTAGGGGGGGCGCCCCCACCCTCGTGAGCACCTCCCGTTTCTCCTGACGTGGAGTCCAAGTCTATACGGTGGCTTTCGTTCCAAAAATAACTTCTCCAGTTGATTTCGTTCTGTTTCGACTCCGTTTGATATTCTTTTTCTTCGAAACACTGAAATAGGCATAAAACAGCAAATCTGGGCTGGGCCTCCGGTTAATAGGTTAGTCCCAAAAATAATATAAAAGTGGATAATAAAGCCCAATATTGCCCAAAACAGTAGATAATATAGCATGGAGCAATCAAAAATTGTAGATACATTGGAGACGTATCAAGCATCTCCAAGCTTAATTCCTGCTCGTCCTCGAGTAGGTAAATGATAAAAAGATAAGTTTTGATTTGGAATGCTAGTTGGCATAATTTCAATGTAACTCTTCTTACTTGTGATATGAATATTCAGATGCGAAAGATTCAAGACAAAAGTTCATATTGACATAAAAATAATAATACTTCAAGGTATTGTAATGAACTCATTCTTTATTTATATTGGTGTTAAACCTACTGTATTCCAACTTCTCTATGATTTATAAACTCTTTTACTAGCCATAGATTCATCAAAATAGGTAAACAACACATGAAAAAAGAGAATCTATCAAAAACAGAACAGTCTGTAGTAATCTGGATCAAACGTATACTTCTGAACTCATAAAATTCTCAAATAAATTTCTGGACCTGAGGAATTTATCTATTAATCATCTGCAAAAAGAATTAACTCAATAGCACTCTCCAATAAAAACTGGCAGCAATCTTCGTGAGCGCTAAAGTTTCTGTTTTTTACAGCATCATCAAAAAGACTCTCCCCAAGTCTTCTCAAAGGTTCTACTTGGCACAAACACTAATTAAACACATAAAACCACATCTAAAAATAGGCTAGATTAATTATTTATTACTAAACAGGAACAAAAAGCAAGGGACAAAAATAAAATTGGGTTGCCTCCCAACAAGCGCTATAGTTTAATGCCCCTAGCTAGGCATGATGATTTCAATGATGCTCACATAAAGGATAAGAATTGTAACATAAGGAGAGCACCTTGAAGAATATGACTAGCACATTTAAGCCTAACTCACTTCCCATGCATAGGGATTTTGTGAGCAAACAACTTATGGGAACAATAATCAACTATCATAGGAGAGCAAAACAAGCATAACTTCAAAACTTTAAGCACATAGGGAGGAAACTTGATATTATTACAATTCCTACAAGCATATCTTCCTCCCTCATAATAATTTTCAGTAGCATCATAAATGAATTCAACAATATAACCATCACCTAAAGCATTCTTTTCATGATCTACAAGCATAGAAATTTTAGTACTCTCCACACAAGCAGAATTCTTCTCATTCGGAATAGTGGGAGTACCTTAAGAGACTTGAATACTACAAATTGTTTCCACATTAAAAGAGTAATGTTCAGAGAAAGGGTACTCATAATCATGACAACTTTTATAAATATAATAATCACTACTCTTTATAGCATAAGTTTCATCACAATAATCATCATAAGTAGCAACTTTGTCCTTATCATAACAACTTTGCATATCAAAACTTGGAAGATTAAAAATATCATCATTAATAAACATAGCATCCCCAAGCTTGGGACAAACATTAATTACAGCAAATATATTCTTAAAAACATCATCTTCATCAAACATAGCTTCCCCAAGCTTGGGCCTTTTCATATCATAAGCATAATCACTCTCATCATTAATAGTATAGATAGCACCAATAGTATAGCAATTATCATATTCTTCCAAGCAAGTGCCAAAAAGATTTTCAAGATCATAAGAAGTATCATTATCTTCCACAATTATATTTTCATGAGGCACAATAATAACAGGAGCAGCATTATTTGGAAGAGATATCTTTTTACCTCTCTTCCTTTTTCATTTCTCCTTCTTCACCGCATCATGTGTGGGCTCAATCCTCTTTTTAGAGCTCCTTATTAATGAGATTGGTTGAATAGGAGGCTCTTCCTCGTTACCTGATTCATCATAAGAAATAATAGGAGGATATTGGGAAGTCTCTTCCCTTTCATTAGTATTCTCTTCATCTTCTATTTGTTTTGTTTTCTTTATGTAATTGGCAATATAAGGATTTTCAATGCAATTCACCGCACAATACATATAAATCTTCTCTAGATCAAAACCAAGAAGTTTATCGAGATTAAATTTTGGAATACCCTTAGTTATACGTTTCATTTCTTCAAAACCAAGAGCAAACTATGTCATTATGATGTGCAAGGGAAATCAAGTCATCATAATTTTTGGACACGATATCTTAAATTTTTAGATGATTCATCTAGCTCTTCTTGCAACAATTTGGTTTGTAAGTACTTATGCCTCTTGCAATATCTATCTTCCCTATTTGGTGTGTACTTGCAAACCCAGTCTACTCCACAAAAATTGACATGTTTATATGTGGCATTTTCATGATAACTAGTGCAATCATAATTAGCATCATGGATATTCAAAGAATTCGTACTAACAACATTGCAATCATGCTCATCATTCAAATATTTAGTGCCAAACATTTTATAGATTTCTTCTTCTAGCACTTGAGCATAATTATCCTTTCCATCATACTCACGAAAGATATTAAAAAGGTGAAGCGTATGAGACAAACTTGATTAACGGGATCACATCATTAGGAGAATGATGTGATTGACTTGACCCATTCCGTTAGCTTAGCACTCGATCGTTTAGTATGTTGCTATTGCTTTCTGCATGACTTATACATGTTCCTATGACTATGAGATTATGGAACTCCCGTTTACCGGAGGAACACTTTGTGTGCTACCAAACGTCACAACGTAACTGGCTGGTTATAAAGGAGCTCTACAGGTGTCTCCAAAGGTACATGTTGGGTTGGCGTATTTCGAGATTAGGATTTGTCACTCTGATTGTCGGAGAGGTATCTCTGGGCCCTCTCGGTAATGCACATCACCTAAGCCTTGCAACCAATGCAACTAAATGAGTTAGTTGCGAGATGATGTATTACGGAATGAGTAAAGAGACTTGTCAGTAACGAGATTGAACTAGGTATTGATATACCGACGATCGAATCTCGGGCAAGTAACATACCGATGACAAAGGGAACAACTTATGTTGTTATGCGGTCTGACCGATAAAGATCTTCGTAGAATATGTGGGAGCCAATATGAGCATCCAGGTTCCGCTATTGGTTATTGACCGGAGACATGTCTCGGTCATGTCTACATTGTTCTCAAACCCGTAGGGTCCGCACGCTTAAGGTTTCGATGGCAGTTATATTATGAGTTTATGAGTTTTGATGTACCGAAGTTAGTTCGGAGCCCCGGATATGATCGCGGACATAACGAGGAGTCTCGACATGGTCGAGACATAAAGATTGATATATTGGACGGCGCTATATTCGGACACCGGAAGTGTTCCAGGGAAGTTTTGGATAAAACCGGAGTACCGGGGGGTTACCGGAACTACGCGGGGGGTTAATGGGCCTCATGGGCCTAAAGTGGAGAAGAGGAGGGGCTGCTAGGGCAGGCCGCGCGCCCCCTCTCCCCTAGTCCGAATTGGACAAGGAGGGAGGGGCGGCGCCCCCCCCTTTCCTTCCTCTCCTCTCTCCCTTCCTTTCCCCTCTCCTACTTGGACAAGGAAAGGGAGGGGAGTCCTACTCCCGGTAGGAGTAGGACTCCTCCTGCGCGCCTCCTGCTAGGGCCGGCCGCACCCCCCTTGGCTCCTTTATATACGGAGGCAGGGGGCACCCCTAGACACACAAGTTGATCCACGTGATCGTTTTCTTAGCCATGTGCGGTGCCCCCTTCCACCATAATCCTCGATAATACTGTAGTGGTGCTTAGGCGAAGCCCTGCGACAGTTGAACATCAAGATCGTCACCACGCCATCGTGCTGACGGAACTCTTCCCCGACACTTTGCTGGATCGGAGTCCGGGGATCGTCATCGAGCTGAACGTGTGCTGAAACTCGGAGGTGGCATCGTTTCGGTGCTTGGATCGGTCGGATCATGAAGACGTACGACTACATCAACCGCGTTGATATAACGCTTCCGCTGTCGGTCTACAAGGGTACGTAGATCACACTCTCCCCTCGTTGCTATGCATCACCATGATCTTGCGTGTGCGTAGGAAACTTTTTTGAAATTACTACGTTCCCCAACAGTGGCATCCGAGCCTAGGTTTTATGTGTTGATGCTATATGCACGAGTAGAACACAAGTGAGTTGTGGGCGATATAAGTCATACTACTTACCAGCATGTCATACTTTGGTTCGATGGTATTGTTGGACGAAGCGGCCCGGACCGACATTACGTGTACGCTTACGCGAGACCGGTTCTCCCGACGTGCGTTGCACAAAGGTGGCTAGCGGGTGTCAGTTTCTCCAACTTTAGTTGAACCGAGTGTGGCTACGCCCGGTCCTTGTAAAGGTTAAAACAGCACCAACTTGACAAACTATCATTGTGGTTTTGATGCGTAGGTAAGATTGGTTCTTGCTTAAGCCCGTAGTAGCCACATAAAACTTGCAACAACAAAGTAGAGGACGTCTAACTTGTTTTTGCAGGGCATGTTGTGATGTGATATGGTCAAGACATGATACTAAATTTTATTGTATGAGATGATCATGTTTTGTAACCGAGTTATCGGCAACTGGCAGGAGCCATATGGTTGTCGCTTTATTGTATGCAATGCAACTGCGCTGTAATGCTTTACTTTATCACTAAGCGGTAGCGATGGTCGTGGAAGCATAAGATTGGCGAGATGACAACGATGCTACGATGGTGATCAAGGTGTCGCGCCGGTGACGATGGTGATCATGACGGTACTTCGGAGATGGAGATCACAAGTACAAGAAGATGATGGCCATATCATATCACTTATATTGATTGCATGTGATGTTTATCTTTTATGCATCTTATCTTGCTTTGATTGACGGTAGCATTATAAGATGATCTCTCACTAAATTTCAAGATAAAAGTGTTCTCCCTGAGTATGCACCATTGCCAAAGTTCGTCGTGCCCAGACACCACATGATGATCGGGTGTGATAAGCTCTACGTCCATCTACAACGGGTGCAAGCCAGTTTTGCACACGCAGAATACTCAGGTTAAACTTGACGAGCCTAGCATATGCAGATATGGCCTCGGAACACTGAGACCGGAAGGTCGAGCGTGAATCATATAGTAGATATGATCAACATAGCGATGTTCACCATTGAAAACTACTCCATTTCACGTGATGATCGGTTATGGTTTAGTTGATTTGGATCACGTAATCACTTAGAAGATTAGAGGGATGTCTTTCTAAGTGGGAGTTCTTAAGAAATATGATTAATTGAACTTAAATTTATCATGAACTTAGTACCTGATAGTATCTTGCTTATTTATGTTTGATTGTAGATAGATGGCCCGTGCTGTTATTCCGTTGAATTTTAATGTGTTCCTTGAGAAAGCAAAGTTGAAAGTTGATGGTAGCAATTACACTGACTGGGTCCGTAACTTGAGGATTATCCTCATTGCTGCATAGAAGAATTACGTCCTGGAAGCACCGCTGGGTGCCAGGCCTGCTGCTGGAGCAACACCAGATGTTATGAACGTCTGGCAGAGCAAAGCTGATGACTACTCGATAGTTCAGTGTGCCATGCTTTACGGCTTAGAATCGGGACTTCAACGACGTTTTGAACGTCATGGAGCATATGAGATGTTCCAGGAGTTGAAGTTAATATTTCAAGCAAATGCCCGGATTGAGAGATATGAAGTCTCCAATAAGTTCTATAGCTGCAAGATGGAGGAGAATAGTTCTGTCAGTGAGCATATACTCAAAATGTCTGGGTATAATAATCACTTGATTCAATTGGGAGTTAATCTTCCCGATGATTGCGTCATTAACAGAATTCTCCAATCACTGCCACCTAGCTATAAGAGCTTCGTGATGAACTATAATATGCAAGGGATGAATAAGACTATTCCCGAGCTCTTCGCAATGCTAAAAGATGCGGAGGTAGAAATCAAAAGGGAGCATCAAGTGTTGATGGTCAACAAGACCACTGGTTTCAAGAAAAAGGGCAAAGGGAAGAAGAAGGGGAACTTCAAAAAGAACAGCAAGCAAGTTGCTGCTCAAGAGAAGAAATCCAAATCTGGACCTAAGCCTGAAATTGAGTGCTTCTACTACAAGCAGACTGGTCACTGGAAGCGGAACTGCCCGAAGTATTTGGCGGATAAGAAGGATGGCAAGGTGAACAAAGGTATATGTGATATACATGTTATTGATGTGTACCTTACTAGAGCTCGCAGTAGCACCTGGGTATTTGATACTGGTTCTGTTGCTAATATTTGCAACTCGAAACAGGGACTACGGATTAAGCGAACACTGGCGAAGGACGAGGTGACGATGCACGTGGGAAATGGTTCCAAAGTCAATGTGATCGCGGTCGGCACGCTACCTCTACATCTACCATCGGGATTAGTATTAGACCTAAATAATTGTTATTTGGTGCCAGTGTTGAGCATGAACATTATATCTGGATCTTGTTTGATGCGAGACGGTTATTCATTTAAATCAGAGAATAATGGTTGTTCTATTTATATGAGTAATATCTTTTATGGTCATGCACCCTTGAAGAGTGGTCTATTTTTGATGAATCTCGATAGTAGTGATACACATATTCATAATGTTGAACCCAAAAGATGCAGAGTTGATAATGATAGTGCAACTTATTTGTGGCACTGCCGTTTAGGTCATATCGGTGTAAAACACATGAAGAAACTCCATACTGATGGACTTTTGGAACCACTTGATTATGAATCACTTGGTACTTGCGAACCGTGCCTCATGGGCAAGATGACTAAAATACCGTTCTCCGGTACTATGGAGAGAGCAACAGATTTGTTGGAAATCATACATACAGATGTATGTGGTCCAATGAATGTTAAAGCTTGTGGTGGATATCGTTATTTTCTCACCTTCACAGATGATTTAAGCAGATATGGGTATATCTACTTAATGAAACATAAGTCTGAAACATTTGAAAAGTTCAAAGAATTTCAGAGTGAAGTTGAAAATCATCGTAACAAGAAAATAAAGTTTCTACGATCTGATCGTGGAGGAGAATATTTGAGTTACGAGTTTGGTCTACATTTGAAACAATGCGAAATAGTTTCGCAACTCATGCCACCTGGAACACCACAGCGTAATGGTGTGTCCGAACATCGTAATCATACTTTACTTGATATGGTGCGATCTATGATGTCTCTTACAGATTTACCGATATCATTTTGGGGTTATGCTCTAGAGACAGCCGCATTCACGTTAAATAGGGCACCATCAAAATCCGTTGAGACGACGCCTTATGAAATGTGGTTTGGCAAGAAACCAAAGTTGTCGTTTCTAAAAGTTTGGGGCTGCGATGCTTATGTGAAGAAACTTCAACCTGATAAGCTCGAACCCAAATCGGAGAAATGTGTCTTCATAGGATATCCAAAAGAGACTATTGGGTACACCTTCTATCACAGATCCGAAGGCAAGACATTTGTCGTTAAGAATGGATCCTTTCTGGAGAAGGAGTTTCTCTCGAAAGAAGTGAGTGGGAGGAAAGTAGAACTTGATGAGGTAACTGTACCTGCTCCCTTATTGGTTTCTGTGACACCTACACCAGTTAATGAGGAAGCTAATGATAATGATCATGAAACTTCAGAACAAGTTAATACTGAACCTCGTAGATCAACCAGAGTAAGATCCGCACCAGAGTGGTACGGTAATCTTGTTCTAGAAGTCATGCTACTAGATTATGATGAACCTACGAACTATGAAGAAGCGATGGTGAGCCCAGATTCCGCAAAATGGCTCGAAGCCATGAAATGTGAGATGGGATCCATGTATGAAAACAAAGTATGGACTTTGGTTGACTTGCCCAATGATCGGCAAGAAATTGAGAATAAATGGATCTTCAGGAAGAAGACTGACACTAACGATAATGTTACTGTCTACAAAGCTCGACTTGTCGCAAAATGTTTTCGACAAGTTCAAGGGGTTGATTACGATGAGACCTTCTCACCCGTAGCGATGCTTAAGTCTGTCCGAATCATGTTAGCAATTGCTGCATTTTATGATTATGAAATTTGGCAGATGGATGTCAAAATTGCATTCCTGAATGGATTTCTGGAAGAAGAGTTGTATATGATGCAGCCGGAAGGTTTTGTCGATCCAAAGGGAGCTAACAAAGTGTGCAAGCTCCAGCGATCCATTTATGGACTGGTGCAAGCCTCTCGGAGTTGGAATAAATGCTTTGATAGTGTGATCAAAGCATTTGGTTTTGTACAGACTTTTGGAGAAGCCTGTATTTACAAGAAAGTGAGTGGAAGCTCTGTAGCATTTCTGATATTATATGTAGATGACATATTACTAATCGGAAATGATATAGAATTTCTGGATAGCATAAAAGGGATACTTGAATAAGAGTTTTTCAATGAAAGACCTCGGTGAAGCTGCTTGCATATTAGGCATTAAGATCTATAGAGATAGATCAAGACGCTTAATTGGACTTTCACAAAGCACATACCTTGACAAAGTTTTGAAAAAGTTCAAAATGGATCAAGCAAAGAAAGGATTCTTGCCTGTGTTACAAGGTGTGAAATTGAGTAAGACTCAATGCCCGACCAATGCAGAAGATAGAGAGAAAATGAAAGATGTTCCCTATGCTTTAGCCATAGGCTCTATCATGTACGCAATGCTGTGTACCAGACCTGATGTGTGTCTTGCTATAAGTCTAGCAGGGAGGTACCAAAGTAATCCGGGAGTGGATCACTGGACAGCGGTCAAGAACATCCTGAAATACCTGAAAAGGACTAAGGATATGTTTCTCATATATGGAGGTGAAAAAGAGGTCATCGTAAATGGTTACATTGATGCAAGCTTTGACACTGATCCGGACAATTCTAAATCGCAAACCGGATACGTATTTACATTAAACGGTGGAGCTGTCAGTTGGTGCAGTTCTAAACAAAGCGTTGTGGCGGGATCTACATGTGAAGCAGAGTACATAGCTGCTTCGGAAGCAACAAACGAAGGAGTCTGGATGAAGGAGTTCATATCCGATCTAGGTGTCATACCTAGTGCATCGGGTCCAATGAAAATCTTTTGTGACAATACTGGTGCAATTGCCTTGGCAAAGGAATCCAGATTTCACAATAGAACCAAGCACATCAAGAGACGCTTCAATTCCATTCGGGATCTAGTCCAGGTGGGAGACATAGAGATTTGCAAGATACATACGGATCTGAATGTTGCAGACCCATTGACTAAGCCTCTTCCACAAGCAAAACATGATCAGCACCAAAGCTCCATGGGTGTTAGAATCATTACTGTGTAATCTAGATTATTGACTCTAGTGCAAGTGGGAGACTGAAGGAAATATGCCCTAGAGGCAATAATAAAGTTATTATTTATTTCATGATAAATGTTTATTATTCATGCTAGAATTGTATTAACCGGAAACATAATACATGTGTGAATACATAGACAAACAGAGTGTCACTAGTATGCCTCTACTTGACTAGCTCGTTAATCAAAGATGGTTATGTTTCCTAACCATAGACAAAGAGTTGTTATTTGATTAATGGGATCACATCATTAGGAGAATGATGTGATTGACTTGACCCATTCCGTTAGCTTATCACTCGATCGTTTAGTATGTTGCTATTGCTTTCTTCATGACTTATACATGTTCCTATGACTATGAGATTATGCAACTCCCGTTTACCGGAGGAACACTTTGTGTTCTACCAAACTTCACAACGTAACTGGGTGATTATAAAGGAGCTCTACAGGTGTCTCCAAAGGTACATGTTGGGTTGGCGTATTTCGAGATTAGGATTCGTCACTCCGATTGTCGGAGAGGTATCTCTGGGCCCTCTCGGTAATGCACATCACCTAAGCCTTGCAAGCAATGCAACTAAATGAGTTAGTTGCGAGATGATGTATTACGGAACGAGTAAAGAGACTTGCCGGTAACGAGATTGAACTAGGTATTGATATACCGACGATCGAATCTCGGGCAAGTAACATACCGATGACAAAGGGAACAACTTATGTTGTTATGCGGTCTGACCGATAAAGATCTTCGTAGAATATGTGGGAGCCAATATGAGCATCCAGGTTCCGCTATTGGTTATTGACCGGAGACATGTCTCGGTCATGTCTACATTGTTCTCGAACCCGTAGGGTCCGCACGCTTAAGGTTTCGATGACAATTATATTATAAGTTTATGAGTTTTGATGTACCGAAGTTGGTTCAGAGTCCCGGATATGATCGCGGACATAACGAGGAGTCTCGAAATGGTCGAGACATAAAGATTGATATATTGGACGGGTATATTCGGACACCGGAAGTGTTCCGGGGAAGTTTCGGATAAAACCGGAGTACCGGGGGTTACCGGAACCACCCGGGGGGTTAATGGGCCTCATGGGCCTAAAGTGGAGAAGAGGAGGGGCTGCCAGGGCAGGCCGCGCGCCCCCTCTCCTACTTGGACAAGGAAAGGGAGGGGAGTCCTACTCCCGGTAGGAGTAGGCTTCCTCCTGCGCTCCTCCTACAAGGGCCAGCCGCACCCCCCCTCCCCTTGGCTCCTTTATATACGGAGGCAGGGGGCACCCCTAGACACACAAGTTGATCCACGTGATCGTTTTCTTAGCCGTGTGCGGTGCCCCCTTCCACCATAATCCTCGATAATACTGTTGTGGTGCTTAGGCGAAGCCCTGCGACAGTTGAACATCAAGATCGTCACCACGCCGTCGTGCTGACGGAACTCTTCCCCGACACTTTGCTGGATCGGAGCCAGGGATCGTCATCGAGCTGAACGTGTGCTGAAACTCGGAGGTGCCGTAGTTTCGGTGCTTGGATCGGTCGGATCGTGAAGACGTACGACTACATCAACCGCGTTGATATAACGCTTCCGCTGTTGGCCTACAAGGGTACGTAGATCACACTCTCCCCTCGTTGCTATGCATCACCATGATCTTGCGTGTGCGTAGGAATTTTTTTGAAATTACTACGTTCCCCAACACACTTTTATTTTTAACGGAACTTTGACATTCCAGACATGCTTGGAACTAGGAATGAAGCTCGAATTGATAACATCAATATACATGGATTTAACTGTGAATACTCCAGACCTAGTTAGCTTCCAGCGTAATTCCTCGGGTTGTTGAGAAAGCTGAACCTCCATCAGTCCGCGTACTAGACGGAGCCATTCTTCCCAACGATTGCCCGCTAGCGATCGTCTAAACTGAATATTAAGGGGGATAGATTGAAATACCGTTGCAACGAACACGTTGAACAATACGATATAAGCACGGGTATTGAATGGCTAAAGGTGTGTCTCCGAGCCAAGTATCCTCCCAGAAATGTGTACCAGCACCGTTACCAATAATAAACTTTGTCCTATTAAACAAAGATGTTTTGACTTTCATAAGTCCCTTCTAGAAAGGCGAGTCTGTCGGCCTTACTGTCACCTGAGACAAAGTTTTGGTCTGAAGATACTTGCTATGAAGTATTTGCGCCCACGTGGCATCAGTCTCACTCGACAACTTCCATAGCCACTTAATAAGAAGGCATCTGTTTTTAACTTCCAGATTCTCAATACCAAGACCCCCTTGGTCTTTCAGTCTACAGATGATATCCCATTTAGCTAGGCGGTATTTTCTTTTTAGTTCATCACCTTGCCAAAAGAATCGCAATCGATAAATGTCCAGTCTTTTCCTGACTCCAATTGGGACTTCAAAGAACGATAAGAGAAACATAGGCATACTCGTGAGAACCAAATTTATCAGAATTAATCGGCCTCCGTATGACATAAGCTTGCCCTTCCAGCAACTCAGTTTCTTTTCAAATCGGTCCTCGATGCACTTCCATTCTCTGTTTGTCAGCTTACGGTGGTGGATTGGTATACCTAAGTACGTAAAAGGTAAAGCCCCCAAATCGCACCCAAACAATTGCCTATAAGCCTCTTGTTCATCTTTGGCTCTACCAAAGCAGAATAATTCGCTCTTGTGAAAGTTAATCTTTAACCCGGTCAATTGTTCAAAGAGGCATAACACCAGCTTCATATTTCTTGCCTTGGCCAAGTCATGCTCCATAAATATGATAGTATCATCAGCGTATTGAAGGATGGACACACCTCCATCAACAAGATGAGGTACCAAGCCACCTACTTGACCAACCTCCTTAGCCCGTCCTATCAAAATTGCTAACATATCAACTACAATGTTAAACGGGATAGGAGACAACGGATCCCCTTGTCTCAGGCCTTTATGTGTGTGGAAGTAATGACCGATATCGTCATTCACTTTAATTCCAACACCCCCTTTTTACGTAAACGATTCAACCTGACGGCGCCAGGCTTCATCAAAATCTTTCATACGCAATGCCTGTTGAAGGAATGTCCATTTGACTTTATCATACGCTTTCTCGAAATCCACCTTAAAACAACTTCATCTAATTTTTTCGAATGGATTTTATGGAGCATTTAAAGAAGGACGACCACCCCTTCTAGGATGTTCCTGTCCGGCATGAAAGCAGTTTGAGAATGTTGCACTACAAAATGCGCAATTTGTGTGAGCCTATTAGTCCCGGCCTTGGTGAAGATTTTGAAACTAACATTGAGAAGGCAGATCGGCCTGAACTGCTCTATTCTCACATCATCCGTTTTCTTAAGAAGCAGTGTTATTGTTCCAAAATTCAAGTGAAATAAGTGAAACTGTCCAGAGAACAGATCATGAAACATCCGTAACAAATCCCCCTTAATCATGTGCCAGCACTTTTTGTAAAACTCAACCGGGAATCCATCAGGTCCGGGAGCCTTATTGTTTTTCATCTGTGATATCGCTTCAAAAATCTCCTTCTCTGAGAACGGAGCAACCAAAATATAATTATCCACGGCAGTTAGTTGAGGCACATCCTCAGTCCTGAACTCCTCGAGGGACACACAACTATCCTCCGGGGGCTGAACCCCAGGTTGTACCCAAATTCTATGTAGTTTACTACTGAATTTTTCCCATGACCCGGGCCGTGGGCTTAGTTGCCCGGGGCCCAGCTTCGTGCAATCAACGCAATGTGTGCATCAAGATAAAATGGATCGAAGTGTGTACAGTAGGGGTAGTTTTCGATTTTTCTGAGTGATTATTTAAATTTATGTCATTATGATCATATCCACCCGTTCTTTATCAACAGTGGCGTCCCGAACTGCGATGATCAAGACAGGGCATCTACAGTACAGTAAACATGATGTAGCCGAATGTTAGGCACAATCTTGAAGAATCTCTTCCT
The DNA here is from genome assembly GCF_018294505.1 of Triticum aestivum. NCBI lineage: Eukaryota > Viridiplantae > Streptophyta > Magnoliopsida > Poales > Poaceae > Triticum > Triticum aestivum. The sequence continues at coordinate 31,254,656 of NC_057812.1, forward strand.
GCATCTGGTAGAGAGAAAACTCAGGTTATGATGTTATTTGGATCATGATTTCAGGTTATAGTCCTTTTCTTGCTGAGAATATTTTCCTTCATTTTATAGGCATCTGCACTTAAAAGCGGATGTCTGCATTATGTTTCCTTGTCATACTAATAAGGAATAGTACGGTAGGAGAATGATGTGTGCTTTTACTGGACAAGGACAAGTGCGCTGCAAATACAAGTCCAAGGAAGCAATTCCATCATTGTTGTTGGATTAAGTGACTTTATTGATGTTCTGAGAGACACTGGATGGATACATGGCAAATGTTCAGTAGGCACTCGGAGAAGGATGACTGGATACATCAGATTCAGAACCACCACCGTTGTTGAATCATTTCAGCGGGACGATCGACCGGAACAAGTCTGTCGGTAGTGGCCCGGTGATCTCAGAACGTACCAAGGTTGTCATTAGAGTGTTAGCATGTGTTGCAGCATAAGTCGGTTCAGTGTTTTGTCTGCATGTGTTGCAGCATAAGTCGGTTCCTAGCAGTGCTCAGAACCTTGTATAAATAAGAGTATTGAGCATTCGTTGTTCTGCTAAAGTTGCTACATTTGTTACAGCTGAAAGAAAAATAAAGAAGGCATTCGTTGCCTAAAACTGCCTGTCTCTCTCTTTCTCTGTCCACCACCGGGTACTGAGGCCGAGGGCCGGTGACCAACAATGTTTGCATTATGGTCATGCAGTTCCTGCATGCTAAAAGTATTGCCTTTGTCTCTCTCTCACTGTACGTAACTCAGTGGCATGTATGCATTATTCCATCAACCGAAGAACGATTGGTTAATTCATTGTCACACCACATTTGTAATGCAAAATGAAACATGATGTAGCCGAATGTTAGGCACAATCTTGGAGAATCTCTTCATGCATCTGGTAGAGAGAAAACTAAGGTTATGATGTTATTTGGATCATGATTTCAGGTTATAGTCCTTTTCTTGCTGAGAATATTTTCCTTCATTTTATAGGCATCTGCACTTAAAAACGGATGTCTGCATTATTCCATCAACCGAAGAACGATAGGTTAATTCATTGTCACACCGCCCCCCCCCCCAAATCGTCCGCCGACGACGCTTCTGTGGAGGCTCCCCCATTTTCTGCCATTTCCCCGGCGGGGTCTCACGCATCGAGGACATGCAGATCGCTGTGCATGGTGGCGCCTTCCACCTCCTCGTCAAGGGCCCCGGTGGGCTGGGCTACTTCCGTGTCTTGCAGGGGCTGGTCCGCTCCTCGGTCCATGGGCCGCGCCGCGTCGCGCATATCAACCTCGTCTCTGGCGCAGTTGGTGTGATCAACAAGATCACCATGGAAAGGAACGTGATGACGGACATGGTGGTGGACTTGCTTGTGGATCCCGTTGTTGCGGATGACCCGCTGGTGTTTGCGCCGTCATGTCTTGACAGCGCTGGCATGACCGTAGACCCCATGGTGCCGGTGGCGCCGCCCCCGCCTGCTCCTGAAGCTCCTGTTGCCCCGCCTAGATGCTCGCGTGTGCATGTTCGGGCTGATGCCCCCACGCGTGCCAGCGCACGTCTACGTAGCCAGGGGCCATCCCTACGGACGTCTGTTCTTGAGCGCGCCGTCATGCTGAAAGTTGCCTAGTGCGGCGACGGTCCACCAGTGCAGCCCGACGCCCTGCGTCTCTTCACAGAGCTAGAGGTCAAGTCTTTTGCCGGGGCGTGCAATCTCCCCGCGTCTGCGACTGACGCGGTCCTTGCTGCTTTCTCGGTGCCGCCTGCTCTCCCATGATCAATACACCCCCGTGCGTACGCTCCAAGTCTGCCTCGTTGTTCTGCGTTGGTCTATTTGGTTGCGATCCAATTTTGTTTTTGTGGCGCCAGCCTGGTTGGTGATGTCTACTACACAACCTTCTTCTTGTAGACGTTGTTGGGCCTCCAAATGCAGAGGTTTGTAGGACAGTAGCAAATTTACCTAAGGTTATCAATCCGTAGGAGGCGTAAGATGAAGATGGTCTCTCTCAAGCAACCCTGCAACCAAATAACAAAGAGTCTCTTGTGTCCCCAACACACCCAATACAATGGTAAATTGTATAGGTGCACTAGTTCGGCAAAGAGATGGTGATACAAGTGGTATATGGATAGTAGATAAAGGTATTTGTAATCTGAAATAATGAAAACAGCAAGGTAACGAATGATAAAAGTGAGCGTAAACGGTATTGCAATGATAGGAAATAAGGCCTAGGGTTCATACTTTCGCTAGTGTAAGTCCTCTCAACAATACTAACATAATTGGATCACATAACTATCCCTCAACATGCAAAAAAGAGTCACTCCGAAGTCACTAATAGCGTAGAACGAACGAAGATATTATGGTAAGGTACGAAACCACCTCAAAGTTATTCTTTCCAATCAATCCGTTGGGCTATTCCTATAAGTGTCACAAACTTCCCTAGAGTTCGTACTAGAATAACACCTTAAGACGCAAATCAACCAAAACCCTAATGTCACCTAGATACTCCAATGTCACCTCAAGTATCCGTGGGTATGATTATATGATATGCATCACACAATCTCAGATTCATCTATTCAACCAACACAAAGGACCTCAAAGAGTGCCCAAAAGTTCTACCGGAGAATCACAATGAAAACGTGTGCCAACCCCTATGCATAGTTTCATGGGCGGAACCCGCAAGTTGGTCACCAAAACATACATCAAGTGAATCACGTGATATCCCATTGTCACCACAGATATCCACGGCAAGACATACATCAAGTGTTCTGAAATCTTTAAAGACTCAATCCGATAAGATTACTTCAAAAGGGAAACTCAATTCATTACAAGAGGGAAGAGGGGGAGGAGAAACATAGGATCCAACTATAATAGCAAAGCTCGCGATACATCAAGATCGTGCCAAATCAAGAACACGAGAGAGAGAGAGAGAGAGAGAGAGAGAGAGAGAGATCAAACACATAGCTACTGGTACATAACCTCAGCCCCGAGGGAGAACTACTCCCTCCTCATCATGGAGAGCACCGGGATGATGAAGATGGCCACCGGAGAGGGATTGCCCCCTCCGGCAGGGTGCCGGAACGGGTCTAGATTGGTTTTCGATGGCTACGGAGGCTTCTGGCGGCGGAACTCCCGATCTATTGTTCGTCCTGGAAGTTTTAGGGTACGACGATATATATGGGTGCAGAAAGTACGTCGGAGGAGCCACGGGGGCCCCACAAGGCAGGGGGCGTGCCCTAGGGGGGGCGCCCCCCACCCTCGTGAGCACCTCCCGTTTCTCCTGTCGTGGAGTCCAAGTCTATCCGGTGGCTTTCGTTCCAAAAATAACTTCTCCAGTTGATTTTGTTCTGTTTCGACTCCGTTTTATACTCTTTTTCTTCGAAACACTGAAATAGGCATAAAACAGCAAATCTGGGCTGGGCCTCCGGTTAATAGGTTAGTCCCAAAAATAATATAAAAGTGGATAATAAAGCCCAATATTGCCCAAAACAGTAGATAATATAGCATGGAGCAATCAAAAATTGTAGATACGTTGGAGACGTATCAAGCATCTCCAAGCTAAATTCCTGCTCGTACTCGAGTAGGTAAATGATAAAAAGATAATTTTTGATGTGGAATGCTAGTTGGCATAATTTCAATGTAATTCTTCTTACTTGTGATATGAATATTCAGATGCGAAAGATTCAAGACAAAAGTTCATATTGACATAAAAATAATAATACTTCAAGGTATTGTAATGAACTCATTCTTTATTTATATTGGTGTTAAACCTACTGTATTCCAACTTCTCTATGATTTATAAACTATTTTACTAGCCCTAGATTCATCAAAATAGGTAAACAACACATGAAAAAACAGAATCTGTCAAAAACAGAACAGTCTGTAGTAATCTGGATCAAACGTATACTTGTGAAATCATAAAATTCTCAAATAAATTTCTGGACCTGAGGAATTTATCTATTAATCATCTGCAAAAAGAATTAACTCTATAGCACTCTCAAATAAAAACTGGCAGCAATCTTCGTGAGCGCTAAAGTTTCTGTTTTTTACAGCATCATCAAAAAGACTCTCCCCAAGTCTTCTCAAAGGTTCTACTTGGCACAAACACTAATTAAACACATAAAACCACATCTAAAAATAGGCTAGATGAATTATTTATTACTAAACAGGAACAAAAAGCAAGGGACAAAAATAAAATTGGGTTGCCTCCCAACAAGCGCTATCGTTTAATGCCCCTAGCTAGGCATGATGATTTCAATGATGCTCACATAAAGGATAAGAATTATAACATAAGGAGAGCACCTTGAAGAATATGACTAGCACATTTAAGCCTAACTCACTTCCTATGCATAGGGATTTTGTGAGCAAACAACTTATGGGAACAATAATCAACTATCATAGGAGAGCAAAACAAGCATAACTTCAAAACTTTAAGCACATAGGGAGGAAACTTGATATTATTACAATTCCTACAAGCATATATTCCTCCCTCATAATAATTTTCAGTAGCATCATAAATGAATTCAACAATATAGCCATCACCTAAAGCATTCTTTTCATGATCTACAAGCATAGAAATTTTAGTACTCTCCACACAAGCGAAATTCTTCTCATTCGGAATAGTGGGAGTACCATAAGAGACTTGAATACTACAAATTGTTTCCACATTAAAAGAGTAATGTTCAGAGAAAGGGTACTCATAATCATGACAACTTTTATAAATATAATAATCACTACTCTTTATAGCATAAGTTTCATCATAATAATAATCATAAGTAGCAACTTTGTCCTTATCATAACAACTTTGCACATCAAAACTTGGAAGATTAAAAATATCATCATTAATAAACATAGCATCCCCAAGCTTGGGACAAACATTAATTGCAGAAAATATATTCTTAAAAACATCATCTTCATCAAACATAGCTTCCCCAAGCTTGGGCCTTTTCATATCATAAGCATAATCACTCTCATCATTAATAGTATAGATAGCACCAGTAGTATAGCAATTATCATATCCTTCCAAGCAAGTGCCAAAAAGATTTTCAAGATCATAAGAAGTATCATTATCTTACACAATTATATTTTCATGAGGCACAATAACAATAGGAGCAGCATTATTTGGAAGAGATATCTTTTTACCTCTCTTCCTTTTTCATTTCTCCTTCTTCACCGCATCATGTGTGGGCTCAATCCTATTTTTAGAGCTCCTTATTAATGAGATTGGTTGAATAGGAGGCTCTTCCTCGTTACCTGATTCATCATAAGAAATAATAGGAGGATATTGGTAAGTCTCTTCCCTTTCATTAGTATTCTCTTCATCTTCTATTTGTTTTGTTTTCTTTATGTAATTGGCAATATAAGGATTTTCAATGCAATTCACCGCACAATACATATAAATCTTCTCTAGATCAAAACCAAGAAGTTTATCGAGATTAAATTTTGGAATACCCTCAGCTATACGTTTCATTTCTTCATAACCAATAGCAAACTATGTCATTATGATGTGCAAGGGAAATCAAGTCATCATAATTTTTGGACACGATACGGTCATGGAACAATTTGCATTTGATATTTAAATGACCATGTTCATTGCAAAGTTCACAAGTATGGGTAAGATATCTTTAATTTTCAGCACATTCATCTAGCTCTTCTTGCAACAATTTGGTTTCTAAGTACTTATGCCTCTTGCAATATCTATCTTCCCTATTTGGTGTGTACTTGCAAACCCAGTCTACTCCACAAAAATTGACATGTTTATACGTGGCATTTTCATCATAACTAGTGCAATCATAATTAGCATCATGGATATTCAAAGAATTCGTACTAACAACATTGCAATCATGCTCATCATTCAAATATTTAGTGCCAAACATTTTATAGATTTCTTCTTCTAGCACTTGAGCACAATTATCCTTTCCATCATACTCACGAAAGATATTAAAAAGGTGAAGCGTATGAGACAAACTTAATTCCATTTTTTGTAATTTTCTTTTATAAACTAAACTAGTGATAAAACAAGAAACTAAAAGACTCGATTGCAAGATCTAAAGATATACCTTCAAGCGCTAACCTCCCCGGCAACGGCGCCAGAAAAGAGCTTGATGTCTACTACACAACCTTCTTCTTGTAGACGTTGTTGGGCCTCCAAGTGCGGAGGTTTGTAGGACAGTAGCAAATTTCCCTCAAGTGGATGACCTAAGGTTTATCAATCCGTAGGAGGCGTAGGATGAAGATGGTCTCTCTCAAGCAACCCTGCAACCAAATAACAAAGAGTCTCTTGTGTCCCCAACACACCCAATACAATGGTAAATTGTATAGGTGCACTAGTTCGGCCAAGAGATGGTGATACAAGTGGTATATGGATAGTAGATAAAGGTATTTGTAATCTGAAATAATGAAAACAGCAAGGTAACGAATGATAAAAGTGAGCGTAAACGGTATTGCAATGATAGGAAATAAGGCCTAGGGTTCATACTTTCACTAATGTAAGTCCTCTCAACAATACTAACATAATTGGATCACATAACTATCCCTCAACATGCAACAAAGAGTCACTCCGAAGTCACTAATAGCGGAGAACAAATGAAGAGATTATGGTAGGGTACGAAACCACCTCAAAATTATTATTTCCAATCAATCCGTTGGGCTATTCCTATAAGTGTCACAAACAGCCCTAGAGTTCGTACTAGAATAACACCTTAAGACACAAATCAACCAAAACCCTAATGTCACCTAGATACTCCAATGTCACCTCAAGTATCCGTGGGTATGATTATACGATATGCATCACACAATCTCAGATTCATCTAATCAACCAACACAAAAGGACCTCAAAGAGTGCCCAAAAGTTCTACCGGAGAATCACGACGAAAACGTGTGCCAACCCCTATGCATAGGTTCATGGGCGGAACCCGCAAGTTGGTCACCAAAACATACATCAAGTGAATCATGTGATATCCCATTGTCACCACAGATATCCACGGCAAGACATACATCAAGTGTTCTGAAATCTTTAAAGACTCAATCCGATAAGATTACTTCAAAAGGTAAACTCAATTCATTACAAGAGAGAAGAGGGGGAGGAGAAACATAGGATCCAACTATAATAGCAAAGCTCGCGATACATCAAGATCGTGCCAAATCAAGAACACGAGAGAGAGAGAGAGAGATCAAACACATAGCTACAGGTACATACCCTCAGCCCCGAGGGAGAACTACTCCCTCCTCGTCATGGAGAGCACCGGGATGATGAAGATGGCCACCGGAGAGGGATTTCCCCCTCCGGCAGGGTGCCGGAACGGGTCTAGATTGGTTTTCGGTGGCTACGGAGGCTTCTGGCGGCGGAACTCCCGATCTATTGTTCGTCCTGGAAGTTTTAGGGTACGACGATATATATGGGTGCAGGAAGTACGTCGGAGGAGCCACGGGGGCCCCACGAGGCAGGGGGCGCGCCCTAGGGGGGGCTCCCCCCACCCTCGTGAGCACCTCCCGTTTCTCCTGACGTGGAGTCCAAGTCTATCCGGTGGCTTTCGCTCCAAAATTAACTTCTCCAGTTGATTTCGTTCTGTTTTGACTCCGTTTGATATTCTTTTTCTTCGAAATACTGAAATAGGCATAAAATAGCAAATCAGGGCTAGGCCTCCGGTTAATAGGTTAGTCCCAAAAATAATATAGAAGTGGATAATAAAGCCCAATATTGCCCAAAACAGTAGATAATATAGCATGGAGCAATCAAAAATTGTAGATACGTTGGAGACGTATCAAGCATCTCCAAGCTTAATTCCTGCTCGTCCTCGAGTAGGTAATTGATAAAAAGATAATTTTTGATGTGGAATGCTAGTTGGCATAATTTCAATGTAATTCTTCTTACTTGTGATATGAATATTCAGATGCAAAAGATTCAAGAAAAAAGTTCGTATTGACATAAAAATAATAATATTTCAAGGTATTGTAATGAACTCATTCTTTATTTATATTGGTGTTAAACCTACTGTATTCCAACTTCTCTATGATTTATAAACTCTTTTACTAGCCATAGATTCATCAAAATAGGTAAACAACACATGAAAAAACAGAATCTGTCAAAAACAGAACAGTCTGTGGTAATCTGGATCAAAGGTATACTTGTGAACTCATAAAATTCTCAAATAAATTGCTGGACCTGAGGAATTTATCTATTAATCATCTGCAAAAATAATTAACTCAATAGCACTCTCCAATAAAAACTGGCAACAATCTTCGTGAGCGCTAAAGTTTCTGTTTTTAACAGCATCATCAAAAAGACTCTCCCCAAGTCTTCTCAAAGGTTCTACTTGGCACAAACACTAATTAAACACATAAAACCACATCTAAACATAGGCTAAATGAATTATTTATTACTAAACAGGAACAAAAACCAAGGGACAAAAATAAAATTGGGTTGCCTCCCAACAAGCGCTATCGTTTAATGCCCCTAGCTAGGCATGATGATTTCAATGATGGTCACATAAAGGATAAGAATTGTAACATAAGGAGAGCACCTTGAAGAATATGACTAGCACATTTAAGCCTAACTCACTTCCTATGCATAGGGATTTTGTGAGCAAACAACTTATGGGAACAATAATCAACTATCATAGGAGAGCAAAACAAGCATAACTTCAAAACTTTAAGCACATCGGGAGGAAACTTGATATTATTACAATTCCTACAAGCATATATTCCTCCCTCATAATAATTTTCAGTAGCATCATAAATGAATTCAACAATATAACCATCACCTAAAGCATTCTTTTCATGATCTACAAGCATAGAAATTTTAGTACTCTCCACACAAGCAAAATTCTTCTCATTCGGAATAGTGGGAGTATCATAAGAGACTTGAATATTACAAATTGTTTCCACATTAAAAGAGTAATGGTCAGAGAAAGGGTACTCATAATCATGACAACTTTTATAAATATAATAATCACTACTCTTTATAGCATAAGTTTCATCACAATAATCATCATAAGTAGCAACTTTGTCCTTATCATAACAACTTTGCATATCAAAACTTGGAAGATTAAAAATATCATCATTAATAAACGTAGCATCCCCAAGCTTGGGACAAACATTAATTGCAGAAAATATATTCTTAAAAACATCATCTTCATCAAACATAGCTTCCCCAAGCTTGGGCCTTTTCATATCATAAGCATAATCACTCTCATCATTAATAGTATAGATAGCACCAATAGTATAGCAATTATCATATTCTTCCAAGCAAGTGCCAAAAAGATTTTCAAGATCATAAGAAGTATCATTATCTTCCACAATTATATTTTCATGAGGCACAATAATAATAGGAGCAGCATTATTTGGAAGAGATATCTTTTTACCTCTCTTCCTTTTTCATTTCTCCTTCTTCACCGCATCATGTGTGGGCTCAATCCTCTTTTTAGAGCTCCTTATTAATGAGATTGGTTGAATAGGAGGCTCTTCCTCGTTACCTGATTCATCATAAGAAATAATAGGAGGATATTGGGAAGTCTCTTCCCTTTCATTAGTATTATCTTCATCTTCTATTTGTTTTGTTTTCTTTATGTAATTGGCAATATAAGGATTTTCAATGCAATTCACCGCACAATACATATAAATCTTCTCTAGATCAAAACCAAGAAGTTTATTGAGATTAAATTTTGGAATACCCTCAGTTATACGTTTCATTTCTTCATAACCAAGAGCAAACTATGTCATTATGATGTGCAAGGGAAATCAAGTCATCATAATTTTTGGACACGATACGGTCATGGAACAATTTGCATTTGATATTTAAATGACCATGTTCATTGCAAAGTTCACAAGTATGGGTAAGATATCTTAAATTTTCAGCAGATTCATCTAGCTCTTCTTGCAACAATTTGGTTTCTAAGTACTTATGCCTCTTGCAATATCTATCTTCCCTATTTGGTGTGTACTTGCAAACCCAGTCTACTCCACAAAAATTGACATGTTTATACGTGGCATTTTCATCATAACTAGTGCAATCATAATTAGCATCATGGATATTCAAAGAATTCGTACTAACAACATTGCAATCATGCTCATCATTCAAATATTTAGTGCCAAACATTTTATAGATTTCTTCTTCTAGCACTTGAGCACAATTATCCTTTCCATCATACTCACGAAAGATATTAAAAAGGTGAAGTGTATGAGACAAACTTAATTCCATTTTTTGTAATTTTCTTTTATAAACTAAACTAGTGACAAAACAAGAAACTAAAAGACTCGATTGCAAGATCTAAAGATATACCTTCAAGCGCTAACCTCCCCGGCAACGGCGCCAGAAAAGAGCTTGATGTCTACTACACAACCTTCTTCTTGTAGACGTTGTTGGGCCTCAAAGTGCAGAGGTTTGTAGGACAGTAGAAAATTTCCCTCAAGTGGATGACCTAAGGTTTATCAATCCGTAGGAGGCGTAGGATGAAGATGGTCTCTCTCAAGCAACCCTGCAACCAAATAACAAAGAGTCTCTTGTGCCCCCAACACACCCAATACAATGGTAAATTGTATAGGTGCACTAGTTCGGCGAAGAGATGGTGATACAAGTGGTATATGGATAGTAGATAAAGGTATTTGTAATCTGAAATAATGAAAACAGCAAGGTAACGAATGATAAAAGTGAGCGTAAACGGTATTGCAATGATAGGAAATAAGGCCTAAGGTTCATACTTTCACTAGTGTAAGTCCTCTCAACAATACTAACATAATTGGATCACATAACTATCCCTCAACATGCAACAAAGAGTCACTCCGAAGTCACTAATAGCGGAGAACGAACGAAGAGATTACGGTAGGGTACGAAACCACCTCAAAGTTATTATTTCCAATCAATCCGTTGGGCTATTCCTATAAGTGTCACATACAGCCCTAGAGTTCGTACTAGAATAACACATTAAGACACAAATCAACCAAAACCCTAATGTCACCTAGATACTCCAATGTCACCTCAAGTATCTGTGGGTATGATTATACGATATGCATCACACAATCTCAGATTCATCTATTCAACCAACACAAAAGGACCTCAAAGAGTGCCCAAAAGTTCTATCGGAGAATCACGACGAAAATGTGTGCCAACCCCTATGCATAGGTTCATGGGCGGAACCCGCAAGTTGGTCACCAAAACATACATCAAGTGAATCATGTGATATCCCATTGTCACCACAGATATCCACGGCAAGACATACATCAAGTGTTCTGAAATCTTTAAAGACTCAATCCGATAAGATTACTTCAAAAGGGAAACTCAATTCATTACAAGAGAGAAGAGGGGGAGGAGAAACATAGGATCCAACTATAATAGCAAAGCTCGCAATACATCAAGATCGTGCCAAATCAAGAACACGAGAGAGAGAGAGAGAGAGATCAAACACATAGCTACTGGTACATACCCTCAGCCCCGAGGGAGAACTACTCCCTCCTCGTCATGGAGAGCACCGGGATGATGAAGATGGCCACCGGAGAGGGATTGCCCCCTCCGGCAGGGTGCCGAAACGGGTCTAGATTGGTTTTCGGTGGCTACGGAGGCTTCTGGCGGCGGAACTCCCGATCTATTGTTCGTCCTGGAAGTTTTAGGGTACGACGATATATATGGGTGCAGGAAGTACGTCGAAGGAGCCACGGGGGCCCCACGAGGCAGGGGGCGCGCCCTAGGGGGGGCGCCCTAGGGGGGGCGCCCCCCACCCTCGTGAGCACCTCCCGTTTCTCCTGACGTGGAGTCCAAGTCTATCCGGTGGCTTTCGTTCCAAAAATAACTTCTCTAGTTGATTTCGTTCTGTTTCGACTCCGTTTGATATTCTTTTTCTTCGAAACACTGAAATAGGCATAAAACAGCAAATCTAGGCTGGGCCTCCGGTTAATAGGTTAGTCCCAAAAATAATATAAAAGTGGATAATAAAGCCCAATATTGCCCAAAACAGTAGATAATATAGCATGGAGCAATCAAAAATTGTAGATACGTTGGAGACGTATCAAGCATCTCCAAGCTTAATTCCTGCTCGTCCTCGAGTAGGTAAATGATAAAAAGATAATTTTTGATGTGGAATGCTAGTTGGCATAATTTCAATGTAATTCTTCTTACTTGTGATATGAATATTCAGATGCGAAAGATTCAAGACAAAAGTTCATGTTGACATAAAAATAATAATACTTCAAGGTATTGTAATGAACTCATTCTTTATTTATATTGGTGTTAAACCTACTGTATTCCAACTTCTCTATGATTTATAAACTCTTTACTAGCCATAGATTCATCAAAATAGGTAAACAACACATGAAAAAACAGAATCTGTCAAAAACAGAACAGTCTGTAGTAATCTGGATCAAACGTATACTTCTGAACTCATAAAATTCGCAAATAAATTTCTGGACCTGAGGAATTTATCTATTAATCATCTGCAAAAAGAATTAACTCAATAGCACTCTCCAATAAAAACTGGCAGCAATCTTCGTGAGCGCTAAAGTTTCTGTTTTTTACAGCATCATCAAAAAGACTCTCCCCAAGTCCTCTCAAAGGGTCTACTTGGCACAAACACTAATTAAACACATAAAACCACATCTAAAAATAGGCTAGATGAATTATTTATTACTAAACAGGAACAAAAAGCAAGGGACAAAAATAAAATTGGGTTGCCTCCCAACAAGCTCTATCGTTTAATGCCCCTAGCTAGGCATGATGATTTCAATGATGCTCACATAAAGGATAAGAATTGTAACATAAGGAGAGCACCTTGAAGAATATGACTAGCACATTTAAGCCTAACTCACTTCCTATGCATAGGGATTTTGTGAGCAAACAACTTATGGGAACAATAATCAACTATCATAGGAGAGCAAAACAAGCATAACTTCAAAACTTTAAGCACATAGGGAGGAAACTTGAAATTATTACAATTCCTACAAGCATATATTCCTCCCTCATAATAATTTTTAGTAGCATCATAAATGAATTAAACAATATAACCATCACCTAAAGCATTCTTTTCATGATCTACAAGCATAGAAATTTTAGTACTCTCCACACAAGCAAAATTCTTCTCATTCGGAATAGTGGGAGTACCATAAGAGACTTGAATACTAAAAATTGTTTCCACATTAAAAGAGTAATGTTCAGAGAAAGGGTACTCATAATCATGACAACTTTTATAAATATAATAATCACTACTCTTTATAGCATAAGTTTCATCACAATAATCATCATAAGTAGCAACTTTTTCCTTATCATAACAACTTTGCATATCAAAACTTGGAAGATTAAAAATATCATCATTAATAAACATAGCATCCCCAAGCTTGGGACAAACATTAATTGCAGCAAATATATTATTAAAAACATCATCTTCATCAAACATAGCTTCCCCAAGCTTGGGCCTTTTCATATCATAAGCATAATCACTCTCATCATTAATAGTATAGATAGCACCAATAGTATAGCAATTATCATATTCTTCCAAGCAAGTGCCAAAAAGATTTTCAAGATCATCAGAAGTATCATTATCTTCCACAATTATATTTTCATGAGGCACAATAATAATAGGAGCAGCATTATTTGGAAGAGATATCTTTTTACCTCTCTTCCTTTTTCATTTCTCCTTCTTCACCGCATCATACATATAAATCTTCTCTAGATCAAAACCAAGAAGTTTATCGAGATTAAATTTTGGAATACCCTCAGTTATACGTTTCATTTCTTCATAACCAAGAGCAAACTATGTCATTATGATGTGCAAGGGAAATCAAGTCATCATAATTTTTGGACACGATACGGTCATGGAACAATTTGCATTTGATATTTAAATGACCATGTTCATTGCAAAGTTCACAAGTATAGGTAAGATATCTTAAATTTTCAGCACATTCATCTAGCTCTTCTTGCAACAATTTGGTTTCTAAGTACTTATGCCTCTTGCAATATCTATCTTCCCTATTTGGTGTGTACTTGCAAACCCAGTCTACTCCACAAAAATTGACATGTTTATACGTGGCATTTTCATCATAACTAGTGCAATCATAATTAGCATCATGGATATTCAAAGAATTCGTACTAACAACATTGCAATCATGCTCATCATTCAAATATTTAGTGCCAAACATTTTATAGATTTCTTCTTCTAGCACTTGAGCACAATTATCCTTTCCATCATACTCACGAAAGATATTAAAAAGGTGAAGCGTATGAGACAAACTTGATTAACGGGATCACATCATTAGGAGAATGATGTGATTGACTTGACCCATTACGTTAGCTTAGCACTCGATCGTTTAGTATGTTGCTATTGCTTTCTGCATGACTTATACATGTTCCTATGACTATGAGATTATGCAACTCCCGTTTACCGGAGGAACACTTTGTGTGCTACCAAACGTCACAACGTAACTGGCTGATTATAAAGGAGCTCTACAGGTGTCTCCAAAGGTACATGTTGGGTTGGCGTATTTCGAGATTAGGATTTGTCACTCTGATTGTCGGAGAGGTATCTCTGGGCCCTCTCGGTAATGCACATCACCTAAGCCTTGCAAGCAATGCAACTAAATGAGTTAGTTGCGAGATGATGTATTACGGAACGAGTAAAGAGACTTGTAGGTAACGAGATTGAACTAGCTATTGATATACCGACGATCGAATCTCGGGCAAGTAACATACCGATAACAAAGGGAACAACGTATGTTGTTATGCGGTCTGACCGATAAAGATCTTCGTAGAATATGTGGGAGCCAATATGAGCATCCAGGTTCCGCTATTGGTTATTGACCGGAGACATGTCTCGGTCATGTCTACATTGTTCTCGAACCCGTAGGGTCCGCACGCTTAAGGTTTCGATGGCAGTTATATTATGAGTTTATGAGTTTTGATGTACCGAAGTTGGTTCGGAGTCCCGGATATGATCGCGGACATAACGAGGAGTCTCGAAATGGTCGAGACATAAAGATTGATATATTGGACGGCGCTATATTCGAACACCGGAAGTGTTCCGGGGAAGTTTCGGATAAAACCGGAGTACCGGGGGGTTACCGGAACCACCCGGGGGGTTAATGGGCCTCATGGGCCTAAAGTGGAGAAGAGGAGGGGCTGCTAGGGCAGGCCGCGCGCCCCCTCTCCCCCTAGTCCAATTGGACAAGGAGGGAGGGGCGGCGCCCCCCTTTCCTTCCTCTCCTCTCTCCCTTCCTTTCCCCTCTCCTACTTGGACAAGGAAAGGGAGGGGAGTCCTACTCCCGGTAGGAGTAGGACTCCTCCTGCGTGCCTCCTACTAGGGCCGGCCGCACCCCCCCTTGGCTACTTTATATACGGGGGCAGGGGGCACCCCTATACACACAAGTTGATCCACGTGATCGTTTTCTTAGCCGTGTGCGGTGCCCCCTTCCACCATAATCCTCGATAATACTGTAGTGGTGCTTAGGCGAAGCCCTGCGACAGTTGAACATCAAGATCGTCACCACGCCATCGTGCTGACGGAACTCTTCCCCGACACTTTGCTGGATCGGAGTCCGGGGATCGTCATCGAGCTGAACGTGTGCTGAAACTCGGAGGTGCCGTAGTTTCGGTGCTTGGATCGGTCGGATCGTGAAGACGTACGACTACATCAACCGCATTGATATAACGCTTCCGCTGTCGGTCTACAAGGGTACGTAGATCACACTCTCCCCTCGTTGCTATGCATCACCATGATCTTGCGTGTGCGTAGGAAACTTTTTTGAAATTACTACGTTCCCCAACAGTGGCATCCGAGCCTAGGTTTTATGTGTTGATGTTATATGCACGAGTAGAACACAAGTGAGTTGTGGGCGATATAAGTCATACTGCTTACCAGCATGTCATACTTTGGTTCGACGGTATTGTTGGACGAAGCGGCCCGGACCGACATTACGCGTACGCTTACGCGAGACCGGTTCTCCCGACGTGCTTTGCACAAAGGTGCCTAGCGGCTGTCAGTTTCTCCAACTTTAGTTGAACCGAGTGTGGCTACGCCCGGTCCTTGCGAAGGTTAAAACAGCACCAACTTGACAAACTATCGTTGTGGTTTTGATGCGTAGGTAAGATTGGTTCTTGCTTAAGCCCGTAGCAGCCACGTAAAACATGCAACCACAAAGTAGAGGACGTCTAACTTGTTTTTGCAGGGCATGTTGTGATGTGATATGGTCAAGACGTGATACTAAATTTTATTGTATGAGATGATCATGTTTTGTAACCGAGTTATCGGCAACTGGCAGGAGCCATATGGTTGTCGCTTTATTGTATGCAATGCAACTACGCTGTAATGCTTTACTTTATCACTAAGAGGTAGCGATAGTCGTGGAAGCATAAGATTGGCGAGATGACAACGATGCTACGATGGTGATCAAGGTGTCACGCCGGTGAAGATGGTGATCATGACGGTACTTCGGATATGGAGATCACAAGTACAAGAAGATGATGGCCATATCATATCACTTATATTGATTGCATGTGATGTTTATCTTTTATGCATCTTATCTTGCTTTGATTGACGGTAGCATTATAAGATGATCTCTCACTAAATTTCAAGATAAAAGTGTTCTCCCTGAGTATGCACCGTTGCCAAAGTTCGTCGTGCCCAGACACCACGTGATGATCGGGTGTGATAAGCTCTACGTCCATCTACAACGGGTGCAAGCCAGTTTTGCACACGCAGAATACTCAGGTTAAACTTGACGAGCCTAGCATATGCAGATATGGCCTCGAAACACTGAGACCGAAAGGTCGAGCCTGAATCATATAGTAGATATGATCAACATAGCGATGTTCACCATTGAAAACTACTCCATTTCACGTGATGATCGGTTATGGTTTAGTTGATTTGGATCACGTAATCACTTAGAAGATTAGAGGGATGTCTTTCTAAGTGGGAGTTCTTAAGTAATATGATTAATTGAACTTAAATTTATCATGAACTTAGTACCTGATAGTATCTTGCTTATTTATGTTTGATTGTAGATAGATGGCCCCTGCTGTTGTTCCGTTGAATTTTAATGCGTTCCTTGAGAAAGCAAAGTTGAAAGATGATGGTAGCAATTACACGGACTGGGTCCATAACTTGAGGATTATCCTCATTGCTGCACAGAAGAATTACGTCCTAGAAGCACCGCTGGGTGCCAGGCCTGCTGCTGGAGCAACACCAGATGTTATGAACGTCTGGCAGAGCAAAGCTGATGACTACTCGATAGTTCAGTGTGCCATGCTTTACGGCTTAGAATCGGGACTTCAACGACGTTTTGAACGTCATGGAGCATATGAGATGTTCCAGGAGTTGAAGTTAATATTTCAAGCAAATGCCCGGATTGAGAGATATGAAGTCTCCAATAAGTTCTATAGCTGCAAGATGGAGGAGAATAGTTCTGTCAGTGAGCATATACTCAAAATGTCTGGGTATAATAATCACTTGATTCAATTGGGAGTTAATCTTCCAGATGATTGCGTCATTGACAGAATTCTCCAATCACTGCCACCTAGCTATAAGAGCTTCGTGATGAACTATAATATGCAAGGGATGAATAAGACTATTCCCGAGCTCTTCGCAATGCTAAAAGCTGCGGAGGTAGAAATCAAAAGGGAGCATCAAGTGTTGATGGTCAACAAGACCACTGGTTTCAAGAAAAAGAGCAAAGGGAAGAAGAAGGGGAACTTCAAAAAGAACAGCAAGCAAGTTGCTGCTCAAGAGAAGATATCCAAATCTGGACCTAAGCCTGGAATTGAGTGCTTCTACTGCAAGCAGACTGGTAACTGGAAGCGGAACTGCCCGAAGTATTTGGCGGATAAGAAGGATGGCAAGGTGAACAAAGGTATATGTGATATACATGTTATTGATGTGTACCTTACTAGAGCTCGCAGTAGCACCTGGGTATTCGATACTGGTTCTGTTGCTAATATTTGCAACTCGAAACAGGGACTACGGATTAAGCGAACACTGGCGAAGGACGAGGTGACGATGCATGTGGGAAATGGTTCCAAAGTCAATGTGATCGCGGTCGGCACGCTACCTCTACATCTACCATCGGGATTAGTATTAGATCTAAATAATTGTTATTTGGTGCCAGTTTTGAGCATGAACATTATATCTGGATCTTGTTTGATGCGAGACGGTTATTCATTTAAATCAGAGAATAATGGTTGTTCTATTTATATGAGTAATATCTTTTATGGTCATGCACCCTTGAAGAGTGGTCTATTTTTGATGAATCTCGATAGTAGTGATACACATATTCATAATGTTGAAGCCAAAAGATGCAGAGTTGATAATGATAGTGCAACTTATTTGTGGCACTGCCGTTTAGGTCATATCGGTGTAAAACGCATGAAGAAACTCCATACTGATGGACTTTTGGAACCACTTGATTATGAATCACTTGGTACTTGCGAACCGTGCCTCATGGGCAAGATGACTAAAATACCATTCTCCGGTACTATGGAGAGAGCAACAGATTTGTTGGAAATCATACATACAGATGTATGTGGTCCAATGAATGTTGAAGCTCGTGGTGGATATCGTTATTTTCTCACCTTCACAGATGATTTAAGCAGATATGGGTATATCTACTTAATGAAACATAAGTCTAAAACATTTGAAAAGTTCAAAGAATTTCAGAGTGAAGTTGAAAATCATCGTAACAAGAAAATAAAGTTTCTACGATCTGATCGTGGAGGAGAATATTTGAGTTACGAGTTTGGTCTACATTTGAAACAATGCGAAATAGTTTCGCAACTCACGCCACCTGGAACACCACAGCGTAATGGTGTATCCGAACATCGTAATCATACTTTACTTGATATGGTGCGATCTATGATGTCTCTTACAGATTTACCGCTATCATTTTGGGGTTATGCTCTAGAGACAGCCGCATTCACGTTAAATAGGGAACCATCAAAATCTGTTGAGACAACGCCTTATGAAATGTGGTTTGGCAAGAAACCAAAGTTGTCGTTTCTAAAAGTTTGGGGCTGCGATGCTTATGTGAAGAAACTTCAACCTGATAAGTTCGAACCCAAATCGGAGAAATGTGTCTTCATAGGATACCCAAAAGAGACTGTTGGGTACACCTTCTATCACAGATCCGAAGGCAAGACATTTGTCGTTAAGAATGGATCCTTTCTAGAGAAGGAGTTTCTCTCGAAAGAAGTGAGTGGGAGGAAAGTAGAACTTGATGAGGTAACTGTACCTGCTCCCTTATTGGAAAGTAGTACATCGCAGAAATAGGTTTCTGTGACACCTACACCAATTAGTGAGGAAGCTAATGATAATGATCATGAAACTTCAGAACAAGTTAATACTGAACATCGTAGATCAACCAGAGTAAGATCCGCACCAGAGTGGTACGGTAATCCTGTTCTAGAAGTCATGCTACTAGATCATGATGAACCTACGAACTATGAAGAAGCGATGGTGAGCCCAGATTCCGCAAAATGGCTCGAAGCCATGAAATGTGAGATGGGATCCATGTATGAAAACAAAGTATGGACTTTGGTTGACTTGCCCAATGATCGGCAAGAAATTGAGAATAAATGGATCTTCAAGAAGAAGACTGACACTGACGATAATGTTACTGTCTACAAAGCTCGACTTGTCGCAAAAGGTTTTCGGCAAGTTCAAGGGATTGATTACGATGAGACCTTCTCACCCGTAGCGATGCTTAAGTCTGTCCGAATCATGTTAGCAATTGCCGCATTTTATGATTATGAAATTTGGCAGATGGATGTCAAAACTGCATTCCTGAATGGATTTCTGGAAGAAGAGTTGTACATGATGCAGCCGGAAGGTTTTGTCGATCCAAAGGGAGCTAACAAAGTGTGCAAGCTCCAGCAATCCATTTATGGACTGGTGCAAGCCTCTCGGGGTTGGAATAAATGCTTTGATAGTGTGATCAAAGCATTTGGTTTTGTACAGACTTTTGGAGAAGCCTGTATTTACAAGAAAGTGAGTGGAAGCTCTGTAGCATTTCTGATATTATATGTAGATGACATATTACTAATCGGAAATGATATAGAATTTCTGGATAGCATAAAAGGGATACTTGAATAAGAGTTTTTCAATGAAAGACCTCGGTGAAGCTGCTTGCATATTAGGCATTAAGATCTATAGAGATAGATCAAGACGCTTAATTGGACTTTTACAAAGCACATACCTTGACAAAGTTTTGAAAAAGTTCAAAATGGATCAAGCAAAGAAAGGATTCTTGCCTGTGTTACAAGGTGTGAAATTGAGTAAGACTCAATGCCCGACCAATGCAGAAGATAGAGAGAAAATGAAAGATGTTCCCTATGCTTCAGCCATAGGCTCTATCATGTATGCAATGTTGTGTACCAGACCTGATGTGTGTCTTGCTATAAGTCTAGCAGGGAGGTACCAAAGTAATCCGGGAGTGGATCACTGGACAGCGGTCAAGAACATCCTGAAATACCTGAAAAGGACTAAGGATATGTTTCTCATATATGGAGGTGAAAAAGAGGTCATCATAAATGGTTACGTTGATGCAAGCTTTGACACTGATCCGGACGATTCTAAATCGCAAACCGGATACGTATTTACATTAAACGGTGGAGCTGTCAGTTGGTGCAGTTCTAAACAAAGCGTTGTGGCGGGATCTACATGTGAAGCAGAGTACATAGCTGCTTTGGAAGCAGCAAACGAAGGAGTCTGGATGTAGGAGTTCATATCCGATCTAGGTGTCATACCTAGTGCATCGGGTCCAATGAAAATCTTTTGTGACAATACTGGTGCAATTGCCTTGGCAAAGGAATCCAGATTTCACAATAGAACCAAGCACATCAAGAGACGCTTCAATTCCATCCGGGATCTAGTCCAGGTGGGAGACATAGAGATTTGCAAGATACATACGGATCTGAATGTTGCAGACCCATTGACTAAGCCTCTTCCACGAGCAAAACATGATCAGCACCAAAGCTCCATGGGTGTTAGAATCATTACTGTGTAATCTAGATTATTGACTCTAGTGCAAGTGGGAGACTGAAGGAAATATGTCTTAGAGGCAATAATAAAGTTATTATTTATTTCATGATAAATGTTTATTATTCATGCTAGAATTGTATTAACCGGAAACATAATACATGTGTGAATACATAGACAAACAGAGTGTCACTAGTATGCCTCTACTTGACTAGCTCGTTAATCAAAGATGGTTATGTTTCCTAACCATAGACAAAGAGTTGTTATTTGATTAACGGGATCACATCATTAGGAGAATGATGTGATTGACTTGACCCATTCCATTAGCTTATCACTCGATCGTTTAGTATGTTGCTATTGCTTTCTTCATGACTTATACATGTTCCTATGACTATGAGATTATGCAACTCCCGTTTACCGGAGGAACACTTTGTGTTCTACCAAACTTCACAACGTAACTGGGTGATTATAAAGGAGCTCTACAGGTGTCTCCAAAGGTACATGTTGGGTTGGCGTATTTCGAGATTAGGATTTGTCACTCCGATTGTCGGAGAGGTATCTCTGGGACCTCTCGGTAATGCACATCACCTAAGCCTTGCAAGCAATGCAACTAAATGAGTTAGTTGCGAGATGATGTATTACGGAACGAGTAAAGAGACTTGCCGGCAACGAGATTGAACTAGGTATTGATATACCGACGATCGAATCTCGGGCAAGTAACATACCGATGACAAAGGGAACAACTTATGTTGTTATGCGGTCTGACCGATAAAGATCTTCATAGAATATGTGGGAGCCAATATGAGCATCCAGGTTCCGCTATTGGTTATTGACCGGAGACATGTCTCGGTCATGTCTACATTGTTCTCGAACCCGTAGGGTCCGCACGCTTAAGGTTTCGATGACAGTTATATTATGAGTTTATGAGTTTTGATGTACCGAAGTTGGTTCAGAGTCCCGGATATGATCGCGGACATAACGAGGAGTCTCGAAATGGTCGAGCCATAAAGATTGATATATTGGATGGCTATATTCGGACACCGGAAGTGTTCCGGGGAAGTTTCGGATAAAACCGGAGTACCGGGGGGTTACCGGAACCACCCGGGGGGTTAATGGGCCTCATGGGCCTAAAGTGGAGAAGAGGAGGGGCTGCGAGGGCAGGCCGCGCGCCCCCTCTCCCCCTAGTCCGAATTGGACAAGGAGGGAGGGGCGGCGCCCCCCCCCCCTTTCCTTCCTCTCCTCTCTCCCTTCCTTCCCCCTCTCCTACTTGGACAAGGAAAGGGAGGGGAGTCCTACTCCCGGTAGGAGTAGGCTTCCTCCTGCGCGCCTCCTACTAGGGCCGGCCGCACCCCCCCCCCCTTGGCTCCTTTATATACGGAGGCAGGGGGCACCCCTAGACACACAAGTTGATCCACGTGATCGTTTTCTTAGCCGTGTGCGGTGCCCCCTTCCACCATAATCCTCGATAATACTGTAGTGGTGCTTAGGCGAAGCCCTGCGACAGTTGAACATCAAGATCGTCACCACGCCGTCGTGCTGACGGAACTCTTCCCCGACACTTTGCTGGATCGGAGTCCGAGGATCGTCATCGAGCTGAACGTGTGCTAAAACTCGGAGGTGCCGTAGTTTCGGTGCTTGGATCGGTCGGATCGTGAAGACGTACAACTACATCAACCGCGTTGATATAACGCTTCCGCTGTCGGTATGCAAGGGTACGTAGATCACACTCTCCCCTCGTTGCTATGCATCACCATGATCTTGCGTGTGCGTAGGAATTTTTTTGAAATTACTACGTTCCCCAACACACTTTTATTTTTAACGGAACTTTGACATTCTAGACATGCTTGGAACTAGGAATGAAGCTCGAATTGATAACATCAATATACATGGATTTAACTGTGAATACTCCAGACCTAGTTAGCTTCCAGCGTAATTCCTCGGGTTGTTGAGAAAGCTGAACCTCCATCAGTCCGCGTACTAGATGGAGCCATTCTTCCCAACGATTGCCCGCTAGCGATCGTCTAAACTGAATATTAAGGGGGATAGATTGAAATACTGTTGCAACGAACACCTCATGTCGTTGAACAATACGATATAAGCACGAGTATTGAATGGCTAAAGGTGTGTCTCCGAGCCAAGTATCCTCCCAGAAACATGTACCAGCACCGTTATCAATAATAAACTTTGTCCTATTAAACAAAGATGTTTTGACTTTCATAAGTCCCTTCTAGAAAGGCGAGTCAGTCGGCCCTACTGTCACCTGAGACAAAGTTTTGGTCTGAAGATACTTGCTACGAAGGATTTGCGCCCATGTGGCATCAGTCTCACTCGACAACTTCCACAGCCACTTAATAAGAAGGCATCTGTTTTTAACTTCCAGATTCTCAATACCAAGACCCCCTTGGTCTTTCGGTCTACAGATGATATCCCATTTAGCTAGGCGGTATTTTCTTTTTAGTTCATCACCTTGCCAAAAGAATCGCGATCGATAAAAGTCCAGTCTTTTCCTGACTCCAATTGGGACTTCAAAGAACGATAAGAGAAACATAGGCATACTCGTGAGAACCAAATTTATCAGAATTAATCGGCCTCCGTATGACATAAGCTTGCCCTTCCAGCAACTCAGTTTCTTTTCAAACCGGTCCTCGATGCACTTACATTCTCTGTTTGTCAGCTTACGGTGGTGGATTGGTATACCTAAGTACGTAAAAGGTAAAGCCCCCAAATCGCACCCAAACAATTGCCTATAAGCCTCTTGTTCATCTTTGGCTCTACCAAAGCAGAATAATTCGCTCTTGTGAAAGTTAATCTTTAACCCGGTCAATTGTTCAAAGAGGCATAACACCAGCTTCATATTTCTCGCCTTGGCCAAGTCATGCTCCATAAAGATGATAGTATCATCAGCGTATTGAAGGATGGACACACCTCCATCAACAAGATGAGGTACCAAGCCACCTACTTGACCAACCTCCTTAGCCCGTCCTATCAAAATTGCTAACATATCAACTACAATGTTAAACGGGATAGGAGACAACGGATCCCCTTGTCTCAGGCCTTTATGTGTCTGGAAGTAATGACCGATATCGTCATTCACTTTAATTCCAACACCCCCTTTTTGCGTAAACGATTCAACCTGACGGCACCAGGCTTCATCAAAATCTTTCATACGCAATGCCTGTTGAAGGAATGGCCATTTGACTTTATCATACGCTTTCTCGAAATCCACCTTAAAACAACTTCATCTAATTTTTTCGAATGGATTTTATGGAGCGTTTAAAGAAGGACGACCACCCATTCTAGGATGTTCCTGTCCGGCATGAAAGCAGTTTGAGAATGTTGCACTACAAAATGCGCAATCTGTGTGAGCCTATTAGTCCCGGCCTTGGTGAAGATTTTGAAACTAACATTGAGAAGGCAGATCGGCCTGAACTGCTCTATTCTCACATCATCCGTTTTCTTAGGAAGCAGTGTTATTGTTCCAAAATTCAAGTGAAATAACTGAAACTGTCCAGAGAACAGATCATGAAACATCCGTAACAAATCCCCCATAATAATGTGCCAGCACTTTTTGTAAAACTCAACCGGGAATCCATCAGGTCCGGGAGCCTTATTGTTCTTCATCTGTGATATCGCTTCAAAATCTCCTTCTCTGAGAACGGAGCAACCAAAATATCATTATCCACGGCAGTTAGTTGAGGCACATCCTCAGTCCTGAACTCCTCGAGGGACACACAACTATCCTCCGGGGGCTGAACCCCAGGTTGTACCCAAATTCTATGTAGTTTACTACTGAATTTTTCCCATGACCCGGGCCGTGGGCTTAGTTGCCCGAGGCCCAGCTTCGTGCAATCAACACAATGTGTGCATCAAGATAAAATGGATCGAAGTGTGTACAGTAGGGGTAGTTTTCGCTTTTTCTGAGTGATTATTTAAATTTATGTCGTTATGATCATATCCACCCGTTCTTTATCAACAGTGGCGTCCCGAACTGCGATGATCAAGACAGGGCATCTGCAGTACAGTTGGAGTTCAAAATGTAATGCAAAATGAAACATGATGTAGCCGAATGTTAGGCACAATCTTGAAGAATCTCTTCCTGCATCTGGTAGAGAGAAAACTCAGGTTATGATGTTATTTGGATCATGATTTCAGGTTATAGTCCTTTTCTTGCTGAGAATATTTTCCTTCATTTTATAGGCATCTGCACTTAAAAACGGATGTCTGCATTATGTTTCCTTGTCATACTAATAAGGAATAGTACAGTAGGAGAATGATGTGTGCTTTTACTGGACAAGGACAAGTGCGCTGCGAATACAAGTCCAAGGAATCAATTCCATCATTGCTGTTGGATTAAGTGACTTTATTGATGTTCTGAGAGACACTGGATGGATACATGGCAAATGTTCAGTAGGCACTCGGAGAAGGTTGACTGCATACATCAGATTCAGAACCACCACCGTTGTTGAATCATTTCAGCAGGACAATCGACCGGAACAAGTCTGTCGGTAGTGGCCCGGTGATCTTAGAACGTACCAAGGTTGTCATTAGAGTGTCAGCATGTGTTGCAGCATAAGTCGGTTCAGTGTTTTGTCTGCATGTGTTGTAGCATAAGTCGGTTCCTAGCAGTGCTCAGAACCTTGTATAAATAAGAGTATCGAGCATTCGTTGTTCTGCTAAAGTTGCTACATTTGTTACAGCTGAAAGAAAAATAAAGAAGGCATTCGTTGCCTAAAACTGCCTGTCTCTCTCTCTTTCTCTGTCCTCCGCCGGGGACTGAGGCCGAGGGCCAGCGACCAACAATGTTTGCATTATGGTCATGCAGTTCCTGCATGCTAAAAGTATTGCCTTTGTCTCTCTCTCACTGTACGTAACTTAGTGACATGTATGCATTATTCCATCAACCGAAGAACGATAGGTTAATTCATTGTCACACCGCATTTGTAATGCAAAATGAAACATGATGTAGCCGAATGTTAGGCACAATCTTGGAGAATCTCTTCCTGCATCTGGTAGAGAGAAAACTAAGGTTATGATGTTATTTGGATCATGATTTCAGGTTATAGTCCTTTTCTTGCTGAGAATATTTTCCTTCATTTTATAGGCATCTGCACTTAAAAACGGATGTCTGCATTATTCCATCAACCGAAGAACGATAGGTTAATTCATTGTCACCCCCCCCCCCAAATCGTCCGCCGACGACGCTTCTGTGGAGGCTCCCCCATTTTCTGCCATTTCCCCCGGCGGGGTCTCACGCATCAGGGACATGCAGATCGCTGTGCATGGTGGCGCCTTCCACCTCCTCATCAAGGGCCCCGGTGGGCTGGGCTACTTCCCTGTCCTGCAGGGGATGGTCCGCTCCTTGGTCCATGGGCCACGCGGCCTCGCGCATATCAACCTCGTCTCTGGCGTAGTTGGTGTGATCAACAAGATCACCATGGAAAGGAACGTGATGACGGACATGGTGGTGAACTTGCTTGTGGATCCCGTTGTTGCGGATGACCTGCTGGTGTTTGCGTCGTCACGTCTTGGTGGCACTGGCACGACCGTAGACCCCATGGTGCCGGTGGCGCCGCCCCCGCCTGCTCCTGAAGCTCCTGTTGCCCCGCCTCGCTGCTCGCGTGTGCATGTCCGGGCTGATGCCCCCACGCGTGCCAGTGCGCGTCTATGTAGCCAGGGGCCGTCCCTACGGACGTCTGTTCTTGAGCGCGCCGTCATGCTGAAAGCTGCCTAGCGCGGCGACGGTCCATCGGTGCAGCCCGGCGCCCTGCGTCTCTTCACAGAGCTAGAGGTCAAGTTTGCTGCCGGGGCGTGCGATCTCCCCGCGACTGCGACTGACGCGGTCCTTGCTGCTTTCTCGGTGCCGCCTGCTCTCCCATGATCAGTACACCCCCGCGCGTACGCTCCAAGTCTGCCTCGTTGTTCTGCGTTGGTCTATTTGGTTGCGATCCAATTTTGTTTTTGTGGCGCCAGCCTCGTCGGTGATGTCTACTACACAACCTTCTTCTTGTAGACGTTGTTGGGCCTCCAAATGCAGAGGTTTGTAGGACAGTAGCAAATTTACCTAAGGTTATCAATCCGTAGGAGGCGTAAGATGAAGATGGTCTCTCTCAAGCAACCCTGCAACCAAATAACAAAGAGTCTCTTGTGTCCCCAACACACCCAATACAATGGTAAATTGTATAGGTGCACTAGTTCGGCGAAGAGATGGTGATACAAGTGGTATATGGATAGTAGATAAAGGTATTTGTAATCTGAAATAATGAAAACAGCAAGGTAAGAATGATAAAAATTCTACCGGAGAATCACGACGAAAACGTGTGCCAACCCCTATGCATAGGTTCATGGGCGGAACCCGCAAGTTGGTCACCAAAACATACATCAAGTCAATCACGTGATATCCCATTGTCACCACAGATATCCACGGCAAGACATACATCAAGTGTTCTGAAATCTTTAAAGACTCAATCCGATAAGATTACTTCAAAAGGGAAACTCAATTCATTACAAGAGAGAAGAGGGGGAGGAGAAACATAGGATCCAACTATAATAGCAAAGCTCGCGATACATCAAGATCGTGCCAAATCAAGAACACGAGAGAGAGAGAGAGAGAGATCAAACACATAGCTACTGGTACATAACCTCAGCCCCGACGGAGAACTACACCCTCCTCGTCATGGAGAGCACCGAGATGATGAAGATGGCCACCGGAGAGGGATTGCCCCCTCCGGCAGGGTGCCGGAACGGGTCTAGATTGGTTTTCGGTGGCTACGGAGGCTTCTGGCGGCGGAACTCCCGATCTATTGTTCGTCCTGGAAGTTTTAGGGTACGACGATATATATGGGTGCAGGAAGTACATCGGAGGAGCCACGGGGGCCCCACGAGGTAGGGGGCGCGCCCTAGGGGGGGCGCCCCCACCCTCGTGAGCACCTCCCGTTTCTCCTGACGTGGAGTCCAAGTCTATCCGGTGGCTTTCGTTCCAAAAATAACTTCTCCAGTTGATTTCGTTCTGTTTCGACTCCATTTTATACTCTTTTTCTTCGAAACACTGAAATGGGCATAAAACAACAAATCTGGGCCGGGCCTCCGGTTAATAGGTTAGTCCCAAAAATAATATAAAAGTGGATAATAAAGCCCAATATTGCCCAAAACAGTAGATAATATAGCATGGAGCGATCAAAAATTTTAGATACGTTGGAGACGTATCAAGCATCTCCAAGCTAAATTCCTGCTCGTCCTCGAGTAGGTAAATGATAAAAAGATAATTTTTGATGTGGAATGCTAGTTGGCATAATTTCAATGTAATTCTTCTTACTTGTGATATGAATATTCAGATGCGAAAGATTCAAGACAAAAGTTCATATTGACATAAAAATAATAATACTTCAAGGTATTGTAATGAACTCATTCTTTATTTATATTGGTGTTAAACCTACTGTATTCCAACTTCTCTATGATTTATAAACTATTTTACTAGCCCTAGATTCATCAAAATAGGTAAACAACACATGAAAAAACAGAATCTGTCAAAAACAGAACAGTCTGTAGTAATCTGGATCAAACGTATACTTCTGAACTCATAAAATTCTCAAATAAATTTCTGGACCTGAGGAATTTATCTATTAATCATCTGCAAAAAGAATTAACTCAATAGCACTCTCAAATAAAAACTGGCAGCAATCTTCGTGAGCGCTAAAGTTTCTGTTTTTTACAGCATCATCAAAAAGACTCTCCCCAAGTCTTCTCAAAGGTTCTACTTGGCACAAACACTAATTAAACACATAAAACCACATCTAAAAATAGGCTAGATGAATTATTTATTACTAAACAGGAAAAAAAAGCAAGGGACAAAAATAAAATTGGGTTGCCTCCCAACAAGCGCTATCGTTTAATGCCCCTAGCTAGGCATGATGATTTCAATGATGCTCACATAAAGGATAAGAATTGTAACATAAGGAGAGCACCTTGAAGAATATGACTAGCACATTTAAGCCTAACTCATTTCCTATGCATAGGGATTTTGTGAGCAAACAACTTATGGGAACAATAATCAACTATCATAGGAGAGCAAAACAAGCATAACTTCAAAACTTTAAGCACATAGGGAGGAAACTTGATATTATTACAATTCCTACAAGCATATATTCCTCCCTCATAATAATTTTCAGTAGCATCATAAATGAATTCAACAATATAGCCATCACCTAAAGCATTCTTTTCATGATCTACAAGCATAGAAATTTTAGTACTCTCCACACAAGCGAAATTCTTCTCATTCGGAATAGTGGGAGTACCATAAGAGACTTGAATACTACAAATTGTTTCCACATTAAAAGAGTAATGTTCAGAGAAAGGGTACTCATAATCATGACAACTTTTATAAATATAATAATCACTACTCTTTATAGCATAAGTTTCATCACAATAATCATCATAAGTAGCAACTTTGTCCTTATCATAACAACTTTGCACATCAAAACTTGGAAGATTAAAAATATCATCATTAATAAACATAGCATCCCCAAGCTTGGGACAAACATTAATTGCAGCAAATATATTCTTAAAAACATCATCTTCATCAAACATAGCTTCCCCAAGCTTGGGCCTTTTCATTTCATAAGCATAATCACTCTCATCATTAATAGTATAGATAGCACCAATAGTATAGCAATTATCATATTCTTCCAAGCAAGTGCCAAAAAGATTTTCAAGATCATAAGAAGTATCATTATCTTCCACAATTATATTTTCATGAGGCACAGTAATAATAGGAGCAGCATTATTTGGAAGAGATATCTTTTTACCTCTCTTCCTTTTTCATTTCTCCTTCTTCACCGCATCATGTGTGGGCTCAATCCTCTTTTTGGAGCTCCTTATTAATGAGATTGGTTGAATAGGAGGCTCTTCCTCGTTACCTGATTCATCATAAGAAATAATAGGAGGATATTGGGAAGTCTCTTCCCTTTCATTAGTATTCTCTTCATCTTCTATTTGTTTTGTTTTCTTTATGTAATTGGCAATATAAGGATTTTCAATGCAATTCACCGCACAATACATATAAATCTTCTCTAGATCAAAACCAAGAAGTTTATCGAGATTAAATTTTGGAATACCCTCAGTTATACGTTTCATTTCTTCATAACCAAGAGCAAACTATGTCATTATGATGTGCAAGGGAAATCAAGTCATCATAATTTTTGGACACGATACGGTCATGGAACAATTTGCATTTGATATCTAAATGACCATGTTCATTGCAAAGTTCACAAGTATGGGTAAGATATCTTAAATTTTCAGCACATTCATCTATCTCTTCTTGCAACAATTTGGTTTCTAAGTACTTATGCCTCTTGCAATATCTATCTTCCCTATTTGGTGTGTACTTGCAAACCCAGTCTACTCCACAAAAATTGACATGTTTATACGTGGCATTTTCATCATAACTAGTGCAATCCTAATTAGCATCATGGATATTCAAAGAATTCGTACTAACAACATTGCAATCATGCTCATCATTCAAATATTTAGTGCCAAACATTTTATAGATTTCTTCTTCTAGCACTTGAGCACAATTATCCTTTCCATCATACTCACGAAAGATATTAAAAAGGTGAAGCGTATGAGACAAACTTAATTCCATTTTTTTGTAATTTTCTTTTATAAACTAAACTAGTGATAAAACAAGAAACTAAAAGACTCGATTGCAAGATCTAAAGATATACCTTCAAGCGCTAACCTCCCCGGAAACGGCGCCAGAGAAGAGCTTGATGTCTACTACACAACCTTCTTCTTGTAGATGTTGTTGGGCCTCCAACTGCAGAGGTTTGTAGGACAGTAGCAAATTTCCCTCAAGTGGATGACCTAAGGTTTATCAATCCGTAGGAGGCGTAGGATGAAGATGGTCTCTCTCAAGCAACCCTGCAATCAAATAACAAAGAGTCTCTTGTGTCCCCAACACACCCAATACAATGGTAAATTGTATAGGTGCACTAGTTCGGCGAAGAGATGGTGATACTAGTGGTATATGGATAGTAGATAAAGGTATTTGTAATCTGAAATAATGAAAACAGCAAGGTAACGAATGATAAAAGTGAGCGTAAACGGTATTGCAATGATAGGAAATAAGGCCTAGGGTTCATACTTTCACTAGTGTAAGTCCTCTCAACAATACTAACATAATTGGATCACATAACTATCCCTCAACATGCAACAAAGACTCACTCCGAAGTCACTAATAGCGGAGAACGAATGAAGAGATTATGGTAGGGTACAAAACCACCTCAAAGTTATTATTTCCAATCAATCCGTTGGGCTATTCCTATAAGTGTCACAAACAGCCCTAGAGTTCGTACTAGAATAACACCTTAAGACACAAATCAACCAAAACCCTAATGTCACCTAGATACTCCAATGTCACCTCAATTATCCGTGGGTATGATTATACGATATGCATCACACAATCTCAGATTCATCTATTCAACCAACACAAAAGGACCTCAAAGAGTGCCCAAAAGTTCTACCGGAGAATCACGACGAAAACGTGTGCCAACCCCTATGCATAGGTTCATGGGCGGAACCCGCAAGTTGGTCACCAAAACATACATCAAGTGAATCACGTGATATCCCATTGTCACCACAGATATCCACGGGAAGACATACATCAAGTGTTCTGAAATCTTTAAAGACTTAATCCGATAAGATTACTTCAAAAGGGAAACTCAATTCATTACAAGAGAGAAGAGGGGGAGGAGAAACATAGGATCCAACTATAATAGCAAAGCTCGCGATACATCAAGATCGTGCCAAATCAAGAACATGAGAGAGAGAGAGAGAGATCAAACACATAGCTACTGGTACATACCCTCAGCCCCGAGGGAGAACTACTCCCTCCTCGTCATGGAGAGCACCGGGATGATGAAGATGGCCACCGGAGAGGGATTGCCCCCTTCGGCAGGGTGCCGGAATGGGTCTAGATTGGTTTTCGGTGGCTACGGAGGCTTCTAGCGGCGGAACTCCCGATCTATTGTTCGTCCTGGAACTTTTAGGGTACGACGATATATATGGGTGCAGGAAGTACGTCGGAGGAGCCACGGGGGCCCCACGAGGCAGGGGGCGCGCCCTAGGGGGGCACCCCCCACCCTAGTGAGCACCTCCCGTTTCTCCTGACGTGGAGTCCAAGTCTATCCGGTGGCTTTCGTTCCAAAAATAACTTCTCCAGTTGATTTCGTTCTGTTTCAACTCCGTTTGATATTCTTTTTCTTTGAAATACTGAAATAGGCATAAAACAGCAAATCAGGGCTGGGCCTCCGGTTAATAGGTTAGTCCCAAAAATAATATAAAAGTGGATAATAAAGCCCAATATTGCCCAAAACAGTAGATAATATAGCATGTAGCAATCAAAAATTGTAGATACGTTGGAGACGTATCAAGCATCTCCAAGCTTAATTCCTGCTCGTCCTCGAGTAGGTAATTGATAAAAAGATAATTTTTGATGTGGAATGCTAGTTGGCATAATTTCAATGTAATTCTTCTTACTTGTGATATGAATATTCAGATGCGAAAGATTCAAGAAAAAAGTTCATATTGACATAAAAATAATAATACTTCAAGGTATTGTAATGAACTCATTCTTTATTTATATTGGTGTTAAACCTACTGTATTCCAACTTCTCTATTATTTATAAACTCTTTTACTAGCCATAGATTCATCAAAATAGGTAAACAACACATGAAAAAACAGAATCTGTCAAAAACAGAACAGTCTGTAGTAATCTGGATCAAACGTATACTTGTGAACTCATAAAATTCTCAAATAAATTGCTGGACCTGAGGAATTTATCTATTAATCATCTGCAAAAGGAATTAACTCAATAGCACTCTCCAATAAAAACTGGCAGCAATCTTCGTGAGCGCTAAAGTTTCTGTTTTTTACAGCATCATCAAAAAGACTCTCCCCAAGTCTTCTCAAAGGTTCTACTTGGCACGAACACTAATTAAACACATAAAACCACATCTAAACATAGGCTAGATGAATTATTTATTAATAAACAGGAACAAAAAGCAAGGGACAAAAATAAAATTGGGTTGCCTCCCAACAACTGCTATCGTTTAATGCCCCTAGCTAGGCATGATGATTTCAATGATGCTCACATAAAGGATAAGAATTGTAACATAAGGAGAGCACCTTGAAGAATATGACTAGCACATTTAAGCCTAACTCACTTCCTATGCATAGGGATTTTGTGAGCAAACAACTTATGGGAACAATAATCAACTATCATAGGAGAGCAAAACAAGCATAACTTCAAAACTTTAAGCACATCGGGAGGAAACTTGATATTATTACAATTCCTACAAGCATATATTCCTCCCTCATAATAATTTTCAGTAGAATCATAAATGAATTCAACAATATAACCATCACCTAAATCATTCTTTTCATGATCTACAAGCATAGAAATTTTAGTACTCTCCACACAAGCAAAATTCTTCTCATTCGGAATAGTGGGAGTACCATAAGAGACTTGAATACTACAAATTGTTTCCACATTAAAATAGTAATGTTTAGAGAAAGGGTACTCATAATCATGACAACTTTTATAAATATAATAATCACTACTCTTTATAGCATAAGTTTCATCACAATAATCATCATAAGTAGCAACTTTCTCCTTATCATAACAACTTTGCATATCAAAACTTGGAAGATTAAAAATATCATCATTAATAAACGTATCATCCCCAAGCTTGGGACAAACATTAATTGCAGCAAATATATTCTTAAAAACATCATCTTCATCAAACATAGCTTCCCCAAGCTTGGGCCTTTTCATATCATAAGCACCATCACTCTCATCATTAATAGTATAGATAGCACCAATAGTATAGCAATTATCATATTCTTCGAAGCAAGTGCCAAAAAGATTTTCAAGATCATAAGAAGTATCATTATCTTCCACAATTATATTTTCATGAGGCACAATAATAATAGGAGCAGCATTATTTGGAAGAGATATCTTTTTACCTCTCTTCCTTTTTCATTTCTCCTTCTTCACTGTATCATGTGTGGGCTCAATCCTCTTTTTAGAGCTCCTTATTAATGAGATTGGTTGAATAGGAGGCTCTTCCTCGTTACCTGATTCATCATAAGAAATAATAGGAGGATATTGGGAAGTCTCTTCCCTTTCATTAGTATTCTCTTCATCTTCTATTTGTTTTGTTTTCTTTATGTAATTGGCAATATAAGGATTTTCAATGCAATTCACCGCACAATACATATAAATCTTCTCTAGATCAAAACCAAGAAGTTTATCGAGATTAAATTTTGGAATACCCTCAGTTATACGTTTCATTTCTTCATAACCAAGAGAAAACTATGTCATTATGATGTGCAAGGGAAATCAAGTCATCATAATTTTTGGACACGATACGGTCATGGAACAATTTGCATTTGATATTTAAATGACCATGTTCATTGCAAAGTTCACAAGTATGGGTAAGATATCTTTAATTTTCAGCACATTCATCTAGCTCTTCTTGCAACAATTTGGTTTCTAAGTACTTATGCCTCTTGCAATATCTATCTTCCCTATTTGGTGTGTACTTGCAAACCCAGTCTACTCCACAAAAATTGACATGTTTATACGTGGCATTTTCATCATAACTAGTGCAATCATAATTAGCATCATGGATATTCAAAGAATTCGTACTAACAACATTGCAATAATTCTCATCATTCAAATATTTAGTGCCAAACATTTTATAGATTTCTTCTTCTAGCACTTGAGCACAATTATCCTTTCCATCATACTCACGAAAGATATTAAAAAGGTGAAGCGTATGAGACAAACTTAATTCCATTTTTTTGTAATTTTCTTTTATAAACTAAACTAGTGATAAAACAAGAAACTAAAAGACTCGATTGCAAGATCTAAAGATATACCTTCAAGCGCTAACCTCCCCGGCAACGGCGCCAGAAAAGAGCTTGATGTCTACTACACAACCTTCTTCTTGTAGACGTTGTTGGGCCT
Organism: Triticum aestivum; assembly: GCF_018294505.1. Classification (NCBI taxonomy): domain Eukaryota; kingdom Viridiplantae; phylum Streptophyta; class Magnoliopsida; order Poales; family Poaceae; genus Triticum; species Triticum aestivum. Next base: position 31,289,628 of record NC_057812.1, read on the forward strand.
CCAACTGCAGAGGTTTGTAGGACAGTAGCAAATTTCGCTCAAGTGGATGACCTAAGGTTTATCAATCCGTAGGAGGCGTAGGATGAAGATGGTCTCTCTCAAGCAACCCTGCAACCAAATAACAAAGAGTCTCTTGTGTCCCCAACACACCCAATACAATGGTAAATTGTATAGGTGCACTAGTTCGGCGAAGAGATGGTGATACAAGTGGTATATGGATAGTAGATAAAGGTATTTGTAATCTGAAATAATGAAAACAGCAAGGTAACGAATGATAAAAGTGAGTGTAAACGGTATTGCATTGATAGGAAATAAGGCCTAGGGTTCATACTTTCACTAGTGTAAGTCCTCTCAACAATACTAACATAATTGGATCACATAACTATCCCTCAACATGCAACAAAGAGTCACTCCGAAATCACTAATAGCGGAGAACAAACGAAGAGATTATGGTAGGGTACGAAACCACCTCAAAGTTATTATTTCCAATCAATCCGTTGGGCTATTCCTATAAGTGTCACAAACAGCCCTAGAGTTCGTACTAGAATAACACCTTAAGACACAAATCAACCAAAACCCTAATGTCACCTAGATACTCCAATGTCACCTCAAGTATCTGAGGGTATGATTATACGATATGCATCACACAATCTCAGATTCATCTATTCAACCAACACAAAAGGACCTCAAAGAGTGCCCAAAAGTTCTACCGGAGAATCACGACGAAAACGTGTGCCAACCCCTATGCATAGGTTCATGGGCGGAACCCGCAAGTTGGTCACCAAAACATACATCAAGTGAATCACGTGATATCCCATTGTCACCACAGATATCCACGGCAAGACATACATCAAGTGTTCTGAAATCTTTAAAGACTCAATCCGATAAGATTACTTCAAAAGGGAAACTCAATTCATTACAAGAGAGAAGAGGGGGAGGAGAAACATAGGACCCAACTATAATCGCAAAGCTCGCGATACATCAAGATCGTGCCAAATCAAGAGCACGAGAGAGAGAGAGAGAGAGAGAGAGAGATCAAACACATAGCTACTGGTACATACCCTCAGCCCCGAGGGAGAACTACTCCCTCCTCGTCATGGAGAGCACCGGGATGATGAAGATGGCCACCGGAGAGGGATTTCCCCCTCCGGCAGGGTGCCAGAACGGGTCTAGATTGGTTTTCGGTGGCTACCGAGGCTTCTGGCGGTGGAACTCCTGATCTATTGTTCGTTCTGAAAGTTTTAGGGTACGACGATATATATGGGTGCAGGAAGTACGTCGGAGGAGCCATGGGGGCCCCACGAGGCAGGGGGCGCGCCCTAGGGGGGGCGCCCCCCACCCTCGTGAGCACCTCCCGTATCTCCTGACGTGGAGTCCAAGTCTATCCGGTGGCTTTCGTTCCAAAAATAACTTCTCCAGTTGATTTTGTTCCGTTTCGGCTCCGTTTGATATTCCTTTTCTTCGAAACACTGAAATAGGCATAAAACAGCAAATCTGGGCTGGGCCTCCGGTTAATAGGTTAGTCCCAAAAATAATATAAAAATGGATAATAAAGCCCAATATTGCCCAAAATAGTAGATAATATAGCATGAAGCAATCAAAAATTATAGATACGTTGGAGACGTATGAGTCGGCGACCCTATGTCGCATTCTGGGCGTCCCTTGTGGATCGCAGTTCCCCCCGTGCTACTGTGTGTGTGCTTTTGTATGTACGTGCATGTAGGTGTGTGTTCTTGTGCCTTGGGTTTGTGGCCTGCGTCCCTTGCTGTGGCTTGAGTCTGTACTCCGTGGTGTTGTTTCCGTGTACATATGGCTGTGAACCCCCTGAAGAAGCTCTCCCTCTGTACCTGGAATGTACGTGGCCTTAATGACCCAGTCAAATGCCTCGACGTGAAGAAAAACCTCGACACTCAACCTCTACACATCATCTGTCTCCAGGAATCTAAGATGACCGATGTGCCTCGTCAGAAAGCAGCCTCCTTCCTTCCATCGGGTTTTACGTCGATGTCCTTCAAAGGTTCGGAGGGCGCCTCCAGCGGTTTGGTGACTGCCTGGAATGACGGCATGGTCACCCACCTTCGGGACGTGGAGCTCGCCTTCACACTGACCTCGTTCTTCGAGTTTGCCACCGACGCCACTCCGTTCGCTGTGACAAATGTTTATGCCCCGTGCACCCCTGAGCGGCGCCCCGAGTTCCTTGCTGAAATTCGCGCTATTGCCAGGACGTGTATTCTGCCGTGGATCCTGGCTGGCGATTTTAACATTGCTCGCTGCCCCGTTGAAAAGAATTCCCCCAACTTCGACGCGGGTGCAGCTGCGGAGTTTAATCTAGCCATCGAAGACTTGTCCCTACAAGACATGCCGCTTGTGGATCGTCGCTTCACCTGGTCAAATTGCAGGGCCGATCCGACTCTCGTCCGCCTCGACCGTGCGTTGATCAACCTCGAGTGGAGATCCCTGTTGTTTAACATGACCCTTCGCTTCGCCACCCGCACCACGTCTGATCATGTCCCGCTCGTTGTGGAGGCCATCTCTCACGCGCTGATAGGCTCGTTCTTCAGGTATGAGCGTTGTTGGGCCTTCTCCGAGGATTACCACACTCTCATCCGCAACGTCTGGGCTCTGCCCTAGAACCGGAGAGGACGTGCTGCACAACGGCTCTCTTGCTCGCTTAAATGGGCGAGGTGCGCATCCAAGAAGTGGGCCAGGGGGCGGAAGCGCCCCAGCGAGGTGGTCTCTAACTGTCGAGCTGTTATTGAGCTCCTGGACTTAACGGAGGAGGTCCGCGCCCTCTCAACCCCCGAGCTGCTCCTGCGAGCATTTGTTAAGGAACGTCTTTCAGAGGAGTACAAGAGGCTCGACGTCTACTGGCGGCAGCGGTATGCTTACCGAATCTGCAAGTTGGGGGACGGCAACACTTCTTTTTTCCACGCTGGCGCCTCTGCCCGTCTTTGGAAAAATCAAATTCAGGTCTTGCATGCCGATGGGGTCGCTCACTTCAATCATGGCGACAAGGCCTGGCTATTGTCGGATTTCTACACGTCTCTTCTGGGTACTACTGCTCCTTCCTCTTGGGGCTTTGACCCTCGTATGTACTTGGAACACGTGCCCCACCTTGATGAGTTGGAAAAACCTTTCACCTTGGAGGAGCTGAAGGTGGCGGTCTGGTCTATGCGTGCCAACAGTAGCCCGGGTCCGGATGGTTTTGGCCCCGCTTTCTTCAAAACCTTTTGGGACACAGTCGTGCATGATCCGCTGGACTTCTTGAATGATTTCTATTCAGGTGTAGCAGACTTGGATGGCATTAACCGTGCTTTCATCACCCCGCTGCCCAAATGCAACATGGTGCTCTCTGCGGACGGGTTCCGGCCCATTTCCCTCCAGAATTGTGTCATGAAGATTGTCTCCCGGATCTTGACCACACGACTGCAAAAGTTTATTGAGCTCCGGGTGTCCTTTGAACAGTCTGGTTTTATTGCTGGGAGATGCATCGCAGATAACTTCCTGTATGCTGCTGATTTGATACAGAGCTGCCGTCTCCGCAAGACACCCACGATCGCCTTGAAGTTGGATTTCAAGAAGGCCTTTGATTCAGTTAGTTGGGAAGCGCTGGATCTGATTATGCAGGCACGTGGTTTTGGTGACCGTTGGCGCTCTTGGGTCCGAAATATCCTCTGCACCGGTAAGACTGCAGTGTTGCTGAACGGAGTGCCCGGTAGATGGATTCAGTGTAAAAAGGGGTTGCGCCAAGGGGACTCATTGTCACCTTACCTCTTCTTGATCGTTGCGGACCTTCTCCACAAGTTGATTGTCAGGGATGCCTCCCCATCTAGGTTGCTACATCCGCTCGTCGATGATTTGTTGTGTCCAATTCAATATGCAGACGACACTCTCATATGCAGCGCGGTGTACCGTATGATCAAGCTTTCCGGATGTGAGATCCCCTTGCATGAACTCAATTGGGATGGCTTCATGCCCATCAAGGTCAGGGTGTTTGTCTGGGTTCTGCGACACGGTAACACTCGTACGCGGGGCTTCCTGCATCGGATCGGCTTCCTCGAACAAGATGACTGCCCCTTTTGCCTTGGTCGGGGTGAGACGATCGTGCACCTGTTCTTCGAGTGTTCCCGCTTGCATCCAATGTGGGAGCGCGTTCTCGGCCGCCACAGTATGCCCGTCGATTGTTGTGTTGATTTGGTTTGGCATGCCTTCACTGCCTGCCGCCCCTCCTGGGCTCGTCCACTACTAAGCACGGCAATGTGTTGTGTCCTTTGGGTTGTTTGGAAGACCCGAAACCGGATGGTGTTCGATAACATTCGGAGCCCCGATCTTGACTTGCGGCATTTGGTCCGGGAGCACCTCCGATTGTGGGTGGTCCGGGCCCCCTCCCGCGTTGACTGTGCCCCGTTGCTACTGTGGCGTGAATCTATCTGTAACTGATTCCCCCTTCTCTCTCTCACACACACCTTCTCTCTCACCTTCTCTCTCTCTCTCTCTCTTTATCTCTCTCTGCTAAGCAGAGCTTTGTAATCACTGACCCGCTGTCTTTTATTAATACAAAAATGAGTTCAGGTGGGCGATCGCCCCTCGTTGACCGCTCAAAAAAAATTGTCACACCACCCACGATAGGTCATTGACACCCTCAAAACTCAGAGCTGGTGTTGTTCTAGCTCCTATTCCTGGATATAATTTTGCTCGATATGGACGACACACTGAGGCAAAAGCACGGCGATATTCCAAGACGGCGGCAGCGAAGCCTCTTTTGGTCGGGAGCAGCCGGGCATGCGGCAGTGTGGCGGTATTCTGGCATGCGGAGGCAGTAGTGGGAGCGGCGGCATGAGCCGGCGAGTGGAAGTTGTGTTGCTTACCTATCTCCTTCAGTGCAACTTCTGCCTTCTCAGAAAGTCCAGCATCAATCGTATACTATTATACGAAAATATGCTAAGATATATAACATCAAATATACATAGTATGAATAATATTTTAAGATCTACAACACTAATTATACAAAGCAACTAATTTGGTATTGTAGGTATTGGTATACTTTTTAATAGACTTGATTACTTGGACAGACCTAAACCTTCAACTAATTAAAACAGAGCATTAGAAAAACCCATACATGAAGCAAAAGTAGTGAAAGGATCGATATGGTTGACTAGAGGGGGGGTGAATAGGCAACTAACAATTTTTAGCTTTTCTTTAACAAGTTAAACTTTGCATCAAAATAGGTTGTCTAGAAATGCAACTAGGTGAGCAACCTATATGATGCAACGAGGAAAGGTAAACAAGCAAGCAAGAGATATGAAACAAGTAAGCTTGCTTAAATAAAGGCATGAGATAACCAAGAGTGGAGACGGTGGAGACGAGGATGTGTTGCCGAAGTTCCTTCCCTTTGAGAGGAAGTACGTCTCCGTTGGAGCGGTGTGGAGGCACAATGCTCCCCAAGAAGCCACTAGGGCCACCGTATTCTCCTCACGCCCTCACACAATGCGAGATACCGTGATTCCACTATTGGTGCCCTTGAAGGCGGCTACCGGACCTTTACAAACAAGGTTGGGGCTCTCTCCACAACTTAACTGGAGGCTCCCAACAAAACCACGAAGCTTCACCACAATGGAATATGGCTCCGAGGTGACCTCAATCGTCTAGGGTTCTCAAACACCCAAGAGTAACAAAATCCACACAAGAAAGTATGGGGGAACCAAATATCCTTTGGTGGAAGTATAGATCTAGGTCTCCTCCTTCAATCCCTAGCAAATCAACAAGTTTGAGTGGCTAGAGAGAGAGATCGGGCAAGAGAGCTTGAAGGGCATCAATGGTGGAGTGAGAGAGGTCAAAGGTAGGAGAGGTAGGTGGGAGAAGCTCCCTTATATAGTCCCCCTCAATATCCAACCGTTACTGTGATTTTAGCACTGCAGCGGTACAACCGGTCCTCGTCCCGGTACAACCGGGACTCACGGTGTATCTGCAGAACCCTACCAAGCGGTACAACCGGACCAGGGGGTGGTAGTACCGGCTAAGAAAAATAACCGGACTAACCGCCTGGCCACCGCACAAGCACCGCATCAAAACAGGAGCTTGACCGGTACTTGGGCGGTGCCTGGCCGGAACAACCGTATGGCCTTAAGCTCTTGGGTGGCTAAGTCCTGAGAGGAAGAACCGCTCGGACCACCGGTAGTACCGGTCATCATGGAACGACCGGACCAACCGGGCCACTACCGCCCAAGAACCGCATCAAACCAGAAGCGAGAGCGGTACTGGAGCGGTGCATGGACGGAACCACCGCCCCAGATGTTGCAGAGCATGGTGGCGGTACCACCACCTGGAGGCAGCGGTACAACTGCTCGAGCACAGCTGGTGAGCGACAAGACCCAGCGGTACAACTGCTCCAGAGAGCGGTACAACCGCTGGGCAGAAACAGTGAGCAGAAAAGAAAAGAGGGGAAGAGGCAAGGAAAACTCTCTCTCTCTCACACACACACACCTGAGGAAGGCAAAGAGAGGGTGAGAAAAGTGTACGTGAACTGATTCCCCCAGAGCTTCCTAATGAGGATTCCCTCTTGATAGTACGGGTACTCTATGACCAAAGAAAATAAAACCGTAGAGGACACGTCTTCGATCTTTTCCTTCGAGAGGTAATAGCAATCCGATGTAAGCCTAAGCATCGAGAACCTGAAACATAAAGCACACGTTTAGACCACAAAGGGTTGTCATCATCATCCAAAACATAAAGTAGGGAAATGCCCTTTCAATCTCCCCCTTTTTGGTGGATGATGACAACAACACGATTTGCAAGAGATAAGTCAATGAAATCTAGACGGAACTCCCCCTGAATGTGTGCCCCAACAAGTACTAGCTGTTAGAAAGCATGGGCACACTTTCAGGACTAGACTCCCCCTAGATTTTATAGACTCATCACTCTGAGCTCAAAAGGATAGACAATATAATACTTAGAGGCAATAATAATGATAAAGACCTATGAATAAACGGAGTAGCAAGTCTAGCAAGTCTCACACACAGCACGGAACGAAACAAGTCCACAAACAAACACAAAAACACGAGAACAAGAGAAAACAACCCAAGCAAATCCCCGAGACCTATAGAACCCTCTCCCCCTTTGGAATCAAGACACCAAAAAGGAAAAGAGAGAAGCTAGCGACCCAAAGCTCAGGCGTCCTCCTCTGACTCCTTAGTCGCATCTGGATCTTCATCATCAGAGTCGTCATCATCATCGTGATCAGATACTTCCATGGCATTGTCAGCTGCTGCAAACGAGGATGATGGCTGGGGAGGGGCTTCATCATCAGTCCAGGTGCTATGGGTAGAGATCCAACGCTCCTCTGGGGTGATGCTCTTCTCAGAGCCACTCTGAACCTGCATGTTGAGGTGCTTCATCATTGCAATTTGGCGATGTCGTGCAAGCTTCTCATTGACATGTGCCTCATACATCTTCTTCTGGATGTCAGCCTGGAGACAAAAGGTCTTCTTCACTTTGGCAGTAACTTTGGCCACCCACGAAGGCTTGGCCCCTGGCTCCAGCTCAAAGTCCTCATCGTCAGACGTAGCATAGACATCCTCAGGAGCATGTTCAGGAAAGCGAGGCTCGGCATGCTTCTTCTTCTTAAGGAGCTTGACCTCATGAACAGTGAGGTTGTCTGGAGAAGTGAGGAGCTCTCCAGGACAACGAACAGCCCACACAGAGTTCAGAAAGCACATGACAAACGGAGCGTAGATTGGGACTTTACGGTAGATGACCATGTTGTACATCTCATGCCACAGCCAATTGGACACATCAAACGTTGCCCCTGTCCCCACCATGGTCTTCATAGCAACCATCAAATCAACTAGATAGCCATGAATCTCATCTTGATTGCCCACCTTGGGCAAGAGCACATTGCGGAACACTCGGTGCATGATGTCATAGACCTTCTCCAAATCCTTGGATCCTCCAATAATCCCACGGCCCCTAATGTACAGAGGGGCAAGCTTCTCCTTAGGCATGGACTTAGGAAAATCATGAGGGCGAATGCCACCCCTTCCTTGCAGACCGGTATCCTCGTACCCAATAGCATTGCAGAAAGCCCTCCAGGGAACGTGAAACAATTCATCGCGACACATGAAGGTGAGAGTGCGCGCATCATCTTCTCCAAAATGAACCGTGGCAAAGAACTGATGGATAAGTTGAACATCAAAGTCACAGTTGACTGACATGATCTTGACAAGATCAAACTCCTCACAGAGAGCTAGTGCCTCACCAAAATACTCCATGTTGTTTCTCCAATGATCAAAATCAATTGTCCACTGCTTGGCATATCTGTTCTTGTTGTGCTCAAAGAGTTCATGAACAATCCGCACTTGCATCTCATTTCGGAACTGAACAGTGGTCCAACGGGGAGCAATGGGAACCTCATACGGATTCTTTGAGCGGTAGGCTTCCCAATCCTTGGCTTTCCAATGATGCAACGACATGACAACACGTTGCTTAGCAGCTGCAGACTTTTCACGGCGAGTGGGCTTGGTTGGAATCACAACTTCTTCATCATCTGACACAACCGGGCGCAAGGTCCTCCGTGCCCTATTCTTGGTCTTGCGAGGAGCAGAGCAAGAACTAGAGCCACCTGAACACACACACGAAAAGAACACACAAAAACCCAACAAGGATGAGAGGATTGCACCCATTAGCAGAAAAGGAACAAGTTGCAACGACAGAGAAGATAGAACAGTGCTTTGTGGTTGATATACTCCGGTTGTACCGGATCTTCCGCCGGTAGTACCGCTCCAGCGGTTGTACCGCCCGTAGGTGCGGTAGAACCGCTGATAGTGGCACTACCAGGGAAGATAGATCTAACCGAGGCATACGAATCACACAAGTAATATTCCGAATTCTAAGTGCTGCAAACAAGACAGGAGGCTAACAAAGAACTCTTCTAAGCCATAGATCAAACACTAAACGCGGAAAGATGGGTAAAGCCCTAGGCAAGGAATAACCCTAACCAAAAACTAGAGGCAAAGAACACGAGGCATTACCACCATCCATGGGAAGAGATCGGAAGGCCTCCACAGAGAGAATCCATGGAGAGCCAAGGATCCGAAGCGCGAGACGCACTCCGGGGCAGGGGTAGAGATGGCCGGCGGCTAGGGCAAGAAAAATAGGAACGAGGACGAAGGGAAAAAGACAACCCTTCAGCCCCGTCGAGATATATATAGGCCCGTACGCACGCCCCGGTAGAACCGCTTAGGGGAGCGGTTGTACCGCTCGTCTGGTACAGACCGGTGGATGGAGGTGGTACTTCCGGTGCCTGGAAGGCAGCGGTAGTACCGCACGGAAACAACCGGTAGTACCGGACGTGGGTTACCATGGGATTGTGCGGTGGAACCGCCCAAGTACCGAACGGAAACCCTTGGGACGGCACAACCTGGTACCAGCGGTAGAACCGCTCGTGGTACCAGTTGTACCGCCTGACCACCCAAGCCCAAACCAAGATCAAATGAGTGCAATCCGGAGGGAGGAAGAAGGGGCACAAAGACAGGAGAGAAACAACACCCTAGGAGAACCTAACACAAAGAGCAAAGAGAGAAAGAGAGAGAACAACATGAGAACAGCAAGGCTAACTCCAACTCCCCGAAGAAAGGACGGTGGCCGAGGCCACCTATGTTTGAGTCAATTGGTATGGCACCGCGAAGAATTATCCTTGGGTCCATGACCAAAACTCGTCTTTGAAGCACAAGTACCATCAAATATGGCTAATGTGAAAGACACAATCAATTTATGCATAATGGGGGGAGGGAGAGTTCATTGAGAGAACAACACTCCCCCTATGTCCATGCCTACACCTAAACTAGACAACAAGTTGAGCGTGGTAGGGTGTGCAAGGGTTCAAGCCACGTTGCTCGAATCAATGATATTTAGCTCATGCCTTAACTCGTGAAATATTGCTTCATCTAAGGGCTTCGTGAAAATATCTGCAAGGTTGTCATGAGTGTTGACATAGTTGAGCTCGATCTCTCCTCGTCTAATGTGATCCCGGATGAAGTGATACCGGATCTCAATATGCTTCGTCTTGAAATGTTGTACCGGATTGAGAGAGATCTTGATGGCACTTTCATTGTCACACCAAAGAGGCACTTTGTCACAAGTGACACCGTAATCCTTTAAAGTTTGCCTCATCCATAGGAGTTGAGCACAACAACTACCGGTGGCAACATACTCCGCCTCAGTGGACGAGAGAGACACACAACTTTGCTTTTTGGAAGACCAACTTACCAAAGAGCAACCAAGGAATTGGCACCCTCCGGAAGTGGACTTCCTATCCACTTTGTCTCCCGCCCAATCGGAATACGAGTATCGTACAAGCTTGAAGTTTGATCCTCTAGGGTACCATAGGCCAAAGTTTGGGGTATGAGCCAAATATTGAAAGATTCGTTTGACCGCCACATAGTGACTTTCCTTAGGTGCGGCTTGAAACCGTGCATAAATTCCCACAGTAAACATGATGTCCGGTCTAGATGCACAAAGGTAAAGCAAGGATCCAATCATGGAAGGATATACCTTTTGATCCACCACATTACCATTGGGATCTAAGTCAAGTTGGCACTTGGTGGGCATTGGAGTGGAAGCTGGCTTGACGTCACTTAGCTTGAATCTCTTGAGCATGTCTTGAGTGTATTTGGATTGATTGATGAAGGTTCCTTCTCTTCTTTGCTTCACTTCGAACCCTAGAAAGAACTTCAACTCTCCCATGGAGGACATCTCGAACTTTGAGGTCATGAGAGCGGCAAATTCCTCATTGAAAGCTTTGTTAGGAGAACCAAAGATAATATCATCAACATATAATTGGCACACAAACAACTCCCCTTTGACCTTCTTAGTAAAAAGAGTGGGGTCGATTAGCCCAACTTCAAAACCACGGTCTTGTAACAACTCGGTAAGGTGGTCATACCACGCACGTGGGGCTTGTTTAAGGACATAGAGTGCCTTATCGAGTTGATACACATGATCGGGAAAGTAGGGATCCTCGAACCCGGGGGGTTGCTTGACGTAAACCAATTCATTAATGGGACCATTAAGAAAAGCACGCTTCACATCCATTTGTTGTAACTTAAAATTATGATGAGAAGCATATGCAATTAACAATTGAATGGATTCAAGACGAGCAACGGGAGCAAAGGTTTCACCGTAGTCGATACCCTCGACTTGGGAGTAGCCTTGTGCTACCAAACGAGCCTTGTTGCGAATGATAATCCCATGGGCAACTTGCTTGTTCTTGAATATCCACTTGGTTCCAATGACATTGTGGTTCCCCGTTGGCCTTGGCACCAATCTCCACACTTTGTTGCGCTCGAAGTTGTTGAGTTCTTCGTGCATGGCATTGAGCCAATCCGGATCTTCTAGCGCTTCATAGACCTTGTGGGGTTCCACACAAGAGACAAACGCGTGATGCTCACAATAATTTGCTAATTGTCTACGAGTGCTTACCCCCTTTCTTAAGCTTCCAAGCACATTCGTCATGAGATGATCCTTGGTGGAGAGCTTGGATCCAATCTTGGCGGCACGACGCTCTAATTCCTCCTCGGTGGTGAGTTGAGGAGCGGTTACTTGATCATCTTGAGCGCCGTCATGAACTTGTTCTTGATCTTGAACTTGCTAGGGGGAGAGAACTTGACCTTGGGCATCACTTGGTGTGTCAACACTGTCCTGAGTATGATCTTGCCCTTGGTCTTGTTCATGAGGTTGAGGGCCTTCACTTTGTTCTTCGGAAGCGTGTGGGCCTTGGGTTGGTGATGGCTCCACTTGAGTGGAGCATTGTCCTTCTCCTTCGGCCACAAGGGGTTCCTCAATGGGTAGGATAAAACCAACACCCATTCTTCTTATGGCTTGAGGAGGAATTTCATCACCTACATCACAAGTGCCACTTTGCTCCACTTGGGAGCCATTATTCTCATCAAACTCCACGTTACACGTCTCCTCAATAAGTCCCGTGGATTTATTGAGGACACGGTAAGCATGAGAGTTTGTAGCATAACCAACAAATATGCCCTCGTGAGCTCTAGCCTCAAATTTAGACAACCGAACACCTTTCTTGAGAATGAAACACATACACCCGAACACCCGGAAGTACTTGAGGTTGGGCTTGTTACCGGTGAGTATCTCATATGGAGTCTTGTTCAAGCCCTTGCGGAGGTAGAGCCGATTGGATGCATGACACGCGGTGTTGATGGCTTCGGCCCAAAAGTTGTACGGAGACTTGAACTCCGCCATCATGGTCCTTGCCGCATCCATCAACATTCGGTTCTTCCTTTCTGCAACATCGTTTTGTTGAGGGGTGTATGGTGCGGAATATTGATGCTTGATTCCCTCATCACTAAGAAATTCATCCAAGGTGTAGTTCTTGAACTCGGTGCCGTTGTCACTTCTTATTGTCAAGATCTTTGCATTGTGTTGACGTTGTGCTTCATTTGCAAGGTCAATGACGGTTTGTTGGGTCTCGCTCTTCCTCTTGAAGAAATACACCCACGTGTACCTTGAGTAGTCATCCACAATCACCAAGCAATACTTCCTACCTCCAAGACTATCGAAGGATGGAGGCCCAAAGAGATCCATGTGAAGGAGCTCCAAAGGCCTCTTTGAATAAATGATAGTCGTGGGAGGGTGAGCCTTCTCATGTAGATTTCCTTCGATACAGGCACTACAAGCACAATCTTTAGCAAAACTAACATTCGTTAGTCCATGGACATGGTCCCCCTTGAGGAGACTTTGCAAAGATCTCATATTGACATGGGCTAAACGGCGATGCCAAAGCCATCCCACATCAACTTTAGCCATTAGGCATGTCGCGGTCTTAGTGGGTCGCTCTGAAAAGTTAATCACATATAGACCGTTCTCGACATGCCCAACAAAGGCTACTTTAAGAGTCTTGCTCCACAAGAGGGCCACGGTATCGATATCAAAGAAAGTGGCAAAGCCCATGATTGCAAGTTGACGAACGGAAAGTAAATTTTATGCAAGGGACTCAACAAGCATGACCTTCTCGATAGTGATATCATGAGAGATGACCACCTTGCCAAGTCCCAATACCTTAGAAGATGAGGCGTCACCCCACTCGACATTGGTGGGCATAGACGGAACCTTGTGCACGTCCACCACCAAGTCCTTGCTTCCGGTCATATGATTTGTATCTCCGCTATCAAGCAACCATGATCCACCACCGGAAGCAAACACCTACAAGAGATCAATGCTTGGTTTTAGGTACCCATTTTGTAATGGGTCCTTTGATGTTAGTAACAAGGGTCTTATGAACCCAAATAGACCATTCAATGTATTCATGAAGAGAACCAACAAATTTGGCATAAACATGCCCATCACTAGCACGGCATAACACATAAGAAGGATTAAAATCGCCGGCTTTGTTGGGAGGGGTGACATTGCCCTTCTTGACATTATTCTTCTTCTTCTCCTCGGGGGCACTCTCTCCCTCCCTCACAAAGGTTTGCATGAGAGGAGGAGGTCGTTTGGTCTTGTCATTCTTCTTCTTGTTCTTGGAGTCGGGGACGTACCCAACCCCTTCCTTGGCCACACCTCCCTTTTGGTTGGTCAAGAGATCGTTGAGGTTCTTCTTGCCTTGTATGCAAGTTGCAAGACCTCTCTCAAGTTGCTCCTTCAACTTAGCATTTTCCTCAACAAGATGTGTATGCTCACAACACGGATTAGTAGCATTTGCATTATCAATTAAAACCATATGAGGAAAAGTTGCTTTCTCCTTAGTTAGCTTCACTTGGAGTTGATCATGAGACTCCTTGAGACTAGCGTGAATACCCTTCAAGGCCTTGTGGGCCTTGTCAAGTATATCAAACTCCTCTTTGAGTCTAGCAAGATCAACCCCGAGTTTGGCCTTCTCGGAATTTAGCACACGAGAAACAACGAGGGCATGATCATAATCTTTCTCTAACTTAGCATCATCTACGTTGTGTGACTCCTCAAGAGCCAAACGAAGACCATGCTCTTCCTCAACAGCATTGGAAAGATCTGAAATCTCATCGGCATAGTCATGACTATGTCCTTCCATCTTAGAGATGGTGTCTTCGTGAGCCTCGATCATGTCATTGGCCTCACCAAGTTGTTCCAAGAGAGCAATAAAGTGCTTCTTGGATTTTCCCTTGAGTTTGCCCATAAAGGCCTCAAACTCGTTAGCCTCCACATTAGCTCCCTCAAATTCATTAATGCTATCCGTTGGGGAAGGATGATTAATGATGGTAGTTTTGATGTTGGAGGTTACCTTGTTGGTGGCTTTAGCCATGAGGCACTTGGCGGTGATGCTCTCGTTGGGTGAGTCGAAGAGAGACACCCGTGACGTTGTTGCAATGGCAACGGAGGCCATGGCAACCGACTCCTCATCTTCATCATCGTCATCGTCCTCATTGTACTCTTCTTACACAACCAAGGCCTTGGGATGAGTCTTCTTGGTGAAGTTGTTCTTGTTGGGGAACGACTTGGCCTTGTCCTTTCGGATGAGTTTGCCACCATTGTCTTCCCTCTTCTCATACGGGCATTCCGCAATGAAATGACTCACCTTTCCGCAATTGTAGCAAGTCCTTACACGTTGCTTGCCCCTTGTACCACTCAAGTTATTTTTGCTAAAGTTTGGCCTTGAGTTTTTCTTGCTCCAAAATTGCCTTGAAGCAAGTGCCATGTGTTCATGATATGCATACTTCGTATCTTCGGTGTTGCTCTCCTCTTCTTCCTCTTCTTCGTCTTCCACTATGAGCTTGGCCTTCAATGCAAGGTTAGGCTTCTTTGCCCGTTGAGAACGGAGCACCGCATTGTCGGCGGTCTTGTCCAAAATGTTCATGGCCACAAACTCATCCAACACTTCGCTTGAGGTCAAAGTGTGGAAGTCCGGTCTTTGACGAATGACGGAGGACATGGCCTTGTGATAGGTCATCATTGCCTTGAGGAATTTGCGCTTGATCCAATTGTCATCCATGTCCTTTCTCCCGTGATCTCGTAGTGAGACCGCGAGTTTGGTTACTCTCCGATAGAGCTCACGAGGTTCTTCATCTTCCTTCATTGCAAACTCATCGGCCTCATCTTGTACCACTTCATAGTTGGAGCGTTGAATGCTTGCGCTTCCCCGGTAGAGAGACACGACACAATGCCATGCATCTTTGGCCAAGGCGAAAGGACGAAGATGAGGTAGGTCTTCGGGTGGAATAGCATCTTGAATGATGAAGAGAGCATTCTCATTGAATTGATTGTCCGCGGCTTCTCAAGGAGTGAAGTTGCTTGGATCATGTGGATAGAAACCTTCTTCAATGATTCTCCAAAGGTTAGTGTTCACATGATTTAAATGATGTTTAAAGCGGTAAACCCAAGAATCAAAATCCTCATTTTTCACAATCTTAGGGGGAGGACCGGCATGATTCAAATGAGTGGAAGGAACCGGTCCACCATAAACAAGTGGTGGTTCCACATGGGCAAAGATGCCGGTGCCATTCTTGCCACTAGAAGAAGGAGCCTTTTCACTACTAGCTTCCCCCTTGTCGGGGATAGCATCCGTCACCTTGTTGGCGGGATCACCCACTTTCAACGGTGCGGTGGATAGTTTAAGCCCCTCAAGAAATTTAGTAAACATGCTTTCGACTTCGGTCGTCATGGAGGTTTTCAATGTCTCCAAGGCCACATTGAACTCCTCACGAGAGACCGAAGTTCCCCCATCTCCCGTAGACGAGATCGGATTCACACCGGAGTGTTCCTCCACACCGTCTACGGTATTAACCATACTCTTTGTACGGTAAATTCCTTAATAAAGAGACGAGGCTCTGATACCAATTGAAAGGATCGATATGGTTGACTAGAGGGGGGGTGAATAGGCAACTAACAATTTTTATCTTTTCTTTAACAAGTTAAACTTTGCATCAAAATAGGTTGTTTAGAAATGCAACTAGGTGAGCAACCTATATGATGCAACGAGGAAAGGTACACAAGCAAGCAAGAGATATGAAACAAGTAAGCTTGCTTAAATAAAGGCACGAGATAACCAAGAGTGGAGACGGTGGAGACGAGGATGTGTTGCCGAAGTTCCTTCCCTTTGAGAGGAAGTACGTCTCTGTTGGAGCGGTGTGGAGGCACAATGCTCTCCAAGAAGCCACTAGGGCCACCGTATTCTCCTCACGCCCTCACACAATGCGAGATGCCGTGATTCCACTATTGGTGCCCTCGAAGGCGGCTACCGAACCTTTACAAACAAGGTTGGGGCTCTCTCCACAACTTAATTGGAGGCTCCCAACAAAACCACGAAGCTTCACCACAATGGAATATAGCTCCGAGGTGACCTCAACCGTCTAGGGTGCTCAAACACCCAAGAGTAACAAAATCCACACAAGAAAGTATGGGGGAACCAAATATCCTTTGGTGGAAGTGTAGATCTAGGTCTCCTCCTTCAATCCCTAGCAAATCAACAAGTTTGAGTGGCTAGAGAGAGAGATCGGGCAAGAGAGCTTGAAGGGCATCAATGGTGGAGTGAGAGAGGTCAAAGGTAGGAGAGGTAGGTGGGAGAAGCTCCCTTATATAGTCCCCCTCAATATCCAACCGTTACTGTGATTTTAGCACTGCAGCGGTACAACCAGTCCTCGTCCCGGTACAACTGGGACTCACGGTGTATCTGCAGAACCCTACCAAGCAGTACAACCGGACCAGGGGGGCGGTAGTACCGGCTAAGAAAAATAACCGGACTAACCGCCTGGCCACCGCACAAGCACCGCATCAAAACAGGAGCTTGACCGGTACTTGGGCGGTGCCTGGCCGGAACAACCATATGGCCTTGAGCTCTTGGGTGGCTAAGTCCTGAGCGGAAGAACCGCTCGGACCACCGGTGGTACTGGTCATCATGGAACGACCGGACCAACCGGGCCACTACCACCCAAGAACCGCATCAAACCAGAAGCGAGAGCGGTACTGGAGCGGTGCATGGACGGAACCACCGCCCCAGCTGTTGCAGAGCATGGTGGCGGTACCACCGCCCGGAGGCAGCGGTACAACCGCTCGAGCACAGCTGGTGAGCGACAAGACCCAGCAGTACAACCGCTGGGCAAAAACAGTGAGCAGAAAAGAAAAGAGGGGAAGAGGCAAGGAAAACTCTCTCTCTCACACACACCTGAGGAAGGCAAAGAGAGGGTGAGAAAAGTGTACGTGAACTGATTCCCCCAGAGCTTCCTAATGAGGATTCCCTCTTGATAGTACGGGTACTCTGCGACCAAAGAAAATAAAACCGTAGAGGACACGTCTTTGATCTTTTCCTTCGAGAGGTAATAGCAATCCGATGTAAGCCTAAGCATCGAGAACCTGAAACATAAAGCATACGTTTAGACCACAAAGGGTTGTCATCATCATCCAAAACATAAAGTAGGGAAATGCCCTTTCAAGTAGTACAGTCAGTGCAATCATGATAGTATTTTCAATGTCAGGGGATGCGTCTGTATAAACCTAACAGACCCCAACGCAATGACCCCCCTCCCGCTTTATATATAAAGCAACCATCACTGATTACAATCATCGCAAACAACTCAACACCGCACCACAGCACCACACAACCCACCCAAGGCTGGGTACAACAGGTAAAGGAACAACCACGAAGCTGAGCCCAGCGAACGTAGGCCTCCAAGACGGCGCCTTCAAGAAGGGGAACGACACTAGTGCGCCGTTGCCGCCAGATCCAAAGGATCATGGTTTCACCTGGATAATCCGATGGGGGAGAGTACCCATGACGATGCCTTCAAGAAGGAGATGACGCCCACGGAAGCCGCCGTCGTCGGTCCAACCAAAGTCGAGCAGGGGAGCTCCCCTGGCATGCACGCTCTACATTTGAAACACCTCCGCTCGCTGAAGCACTAGCTGCCACGCCTGCCTGAACGACCATACCGACCAACCCACACCTGAGCCGCACACACTGCCCACAAGCAACGCGGCTACCACCACTTAGGTCGTCGCCCCGGTATCCAAGACGCCCCCCCCCCCCGGCAACCACCACGACGGCTAATGGACGCCACCGTCCGGTGAGATGTAGAAGGCACATCCTTCCACCCTAAAATGGACCCTTTGGCGGGAAGGCGGCCCAGCCGGCCAGATCCAGGAAGGGAAGGGTCACCGACAGCCGTCGGCCTCGTCCTCGTCGCAGCCACAGCACCGCTCCACCGGGGACATGGACCACCGAGACATCGGCACGGTCAGGAGGCCCCCGTGCATTCACCAGCCACCACCACCACCGGCCGGCCAACGGCACACCCGCCGAGCCACCAACATCCACCAGTTGCTCGCCATCGTGCGCCACACCCACCAGCCGAAGAGCAGAGGAGAGAGGGTCGACCGCCGCCTAAGCCGACCGCCGGCCGCCAGGCCCGCCTCGAGCAGAGTCACCGCAGCCCGCGCCGCCAGTGGGGCAAATCCTGCCGAAGCCGCCACCCCGGCCACGCATCCGCCCTACACCACCAGCGCCTAGCCTGCCGCTCCGCAACACCGCCGCCGCCCACAGCCGTGCCCCGGATACGCACCACGCCGCCGCCCTGGAGCGCCTGCCCACACTAGGCTCCCACGAGCGTGAAGATAGAGGGGCCTGCCGCCGCCAGCACCCACCGGGCTTTGCCCACGGCGCGAATAGGCGGCGGCGAGGGGAGGGAGGTGAGGGAGGGGGGAACGAGTGGCGGCGGATAGGGCTATCCCCTCGGTCGCTCGCGGGAGTGACTCGACCTTAGCATGTGAATGATTCTTTACCTAATACTAGCACATATGTACGTGCGTTGCAAAGGGAAAAATTGATATTTTGT
The DNA here is from genome assembly GCF_018294505.1 of Triticum aestivum. Taxonomy (NCBI): domain Eukaryota; kingdom Viridiplantae; phylum Streptophyta; class Magnoliopsida; order Poales; family Poaceae; genus Triticum; species Triticum aestivum. The sequence goes on from NC_057812.1 coordinate 31,308,443, forward strand.
GTAAGCGTAATGTCCCAGAATATCGGATTCACTATAAAGGTCATGCTGCAATGCAATATCTTTCTACAAAATGAATATAAAAAATACATCACAATTTAGCGGTGTTCATATTTTCTTTGTCGGACATAATTTCCCACTGATTTCATTTAAGTATAGTCGTTTTTTAATGGCATTTAAGTATAATCCTTTCATTAATTACCATGACGTCCTCAACCGTTTTAGTCGGGAATCAGATCCTTCCTTTTCTAATTTAGTAGCCCCACACATTGAAGCTTACAGATCTTTCTTTTAATTACCCTACCTTTTTTACCTCAAATCTTTCATGTAAAATTTATTAAGATCACAATCTTTCTTTTAGTTATTCCACCGGTTTACCCATAGTCCTTTCTTTAATTAGCCACATCCATTTAAATATTCTATTCAAGCCCACAATCCTTACTTTATTAGCTCATTCGCTTAATTAGCTCGTCCTAAATATGATGACTGACACTCGCATATTTAGAGCGAGTTGGGATTAGTAAATGTGAAAGGCGCATAGGTCGTTGGTTGTTACATCAAAGAGCTAGACAAGAGGAAATGTGTTTAATTTCCACAATGTTGATTTATTTTGACCTAATTATTTTTCGCGGTTTCTATAAAAGCCCATAAAAGGCCCATCAACGTACAAGTATCTGGCCCAAATCGCTTAGCGTGTAAACCTAACGAAAAGGACTAAATCAAACCAAGAATACCTATTCCCTTTAATAGTAGGTATAGATATAGATATAGATATAGATATAGATATCTGTACCTACCTACTAATAAAGTAAGGTACGTTTCTTCAATATTTTCATCCGTTCATCATCGAAAATAATTTTTGTGTATCGGAGGTGGTACTAAATTTTTGTGCATCTACTAGAAAAGACAAACAGTTTCTCCAGAATTACACAATTGGGCCGGGCGCACTCCAGCCCAACAAAGCCAACCCAGTAATTATTCTGCTCATGCGTTAAAAAGACCTTATTTGCCGCACGCGGCGACAAATCTATACCACTATATAGTGTGCCAATAGCTTCAAATATTGGTCATTGGATATGCCCATCCAATGGTCAAGAGAAGGCAAATCCGAGCATTATCATCCGTTGGATATAGTTTTCAACTCATAGGATTCTGCCACGTGGCCTTCTCACTGAACCCCCAACTCAACCATCTCATGTGTTCTAGAAGCATCTATTCATATGCTTATCTGATACTCTAATAAAAAGAGACTAGAACAATCTGGATTCTATAGAGGTAAGAACCAAGTTGGATCTTGTCCGATACAATTCTAGAAAAGATAATACATATTCAAATGTATTTTCCATGCTTTATATATATATATATATATATATATATATATATATATATATATATATATATATTTAAATGACGTGGTGCTTTGCACAATTTACTAGCAAGACCAAGTATGAGAAGTGTTTTTGTCCAATCATAAAATAAATTATGACATGCATACAACTATTTTTGCATTAAAGACCTATTAAAAATGCTTGTATGTTTTAAAACAAATAGTCATGAGTCTCAAAAAAATATCCACATTTTCCCCCAAAAAATGCATGGCTCACTGAAAAATGTTCATACATTTTCGAAAACAATGTTCTTGACATTTAAAATGTTTTCTTATTTCTCTGAGACAAGCTAGCACACTTACTAAAGGACGAAATGACAAAAACATCAACAAAATTAAAACAGGTAATTTATTCAAATTCTAAAATAAATAAAAATCAAGGAAGTAATAAATGTGCATATGTATACCTATAAAATTTATGAGTCAATTACACCGATGGTGCTAGAACTTGGCGTAAATGGTCACTTTGGTGCTAGAAGTTGCAGTGTACATTGAAGTGGTGTAAAAACATGGCTTGGATGTACAAATACAGTGCATATCCCGTTTTGTATACATAATCTGTGCTGACCAAGTGCGTGAGGTCCGTTGTCAGCCCGTGAACCAGGCAGAATGTTTTTTTTCGAAAATCCCCTCAAAAAATATATTTTGACAAAAAAGACCATATGGACATGCCATTTTTCCTCTCTATGTCCAGTGGGTCCCGCCTGTCATCTCTACTACTATTAAACAAGCAAACATATTCATCCCTAAATGTACCCAGCCTAATTTACACATAACACTCTCAATCAATTATAGCCTCACGATCCGAATCATTTGATTATATCTAGCCGTCCATATACACTAATCATCAGCCAAAAGTGCGTTTAGCGATTTGAGAGAGCGGACGAAAACTCTGCCGTATCGGTACGATCCACAGCCGCGGCCCCAACAATCACGCATGAAAAAAGGAAGTAGATCCAATCGAATCCTCTCACCCTCAACGGAGCGCTGCACCTCCGGCTTGTGGCGTCAGCCTTCTCTCCCTCCTCGCCAGATTTCGTCTTCGCCATCAAGAGGTGTTAAGGGAGGCGCCCGCGACGCGACGACGGCGGGGAGAAGCGGCGCATTGGCGGACAGCCGGACAGCAGCGCATGTGCAGCACATAGCAGCGGCGGCTGTAAGGCCACGGCGGACGAGCAGGTGGTGCGGCTGAGGGCGGGAGAAGAGAGGCCGGGCTGCGCCGGAGGCGGAGCTCGGCCGCGAGCGTGGCACGCAGAGGGCAGTGCCGCGCGAGCGCCCTGCAGCCGCATCACCGAGCGGCAACCTCGCCGCCACACTACTGCACGAGGACAGCGCCACCGCATCGCCGAGCCACAACCCGGCCGTTCCCGGCCGGAGGTCGCCGACGCCTTTCCCAACTTTTGGGTTGGCACCCTGATCGGACGCCTCCCTTTTGGTTAACATGTTTCTATGAAATTGAACATTTCAGTAACATTCTGTTGTGTGTTCACAACTTCACATTAATTCAGAAATTGTATGTATGAGTCGACTGCATCCGATGTTGTGCTCCTCCTGTTCCCTTGAAAGGATTGCTGGATGGAAAGATGTTTTTGCTTTCAGGATTTCTGGTGTGTGTACGACCCTCTAAGTAACTCTTTTTCATCTCATGCAGCAGCAGAGGCTTAGAGGAAGGCGCTGCAGCGTGGATGCACATGGGATGCTGCAGGTTAAAGTCCTTTTAGTTTGTTGATAATTTGTCAGACGTAGATTGTAAGTTATATAGCAGAAATAGATTTTAATTTGTGTATGGTGTGGATTCCAAAAACTAATCTGCTTGTACTGAATTAATGTCTTGTACATAAATTTGCATGATGAATCTTTTTGCAAGATACATGTGCCAAAGAGGAGGAGAGTATGAAAGGATAAAGGAGTCAGGAAGGACCGAAGGAGAAATCATATGTGAGCTTAATTAATGCTTCCTAATCAGTATGCTTTTCATATTGCCGTTTATTGAACTAATATAGTTTGCTTTTGATTAAGGATCTTGACAAGGCACCTAGCTGTTTTTTATTTTCTGTAGCTTTTGTTGATCTTCTCCTTGTTTGGATTAAATTTCTCATCGATTTCCTATCCTTTGCAGGAACATGAACCTGATGATGACCCATAGTTGGATGTATGTGAGAGGTACAGGTGTTAGCTCATAAGCATATCATAATACAACATGACGTGTATAATTATTCAGTTGTTCTTTTTATCCATGCCTCAGTCAGACCAAATTAAATGACAAACTGCAATTATACGAAGACCCATTACATACACGACCAGCCCACCTGTCATCGCGAGACAAGTTAAAAGTGAAGCAACTAAATGTTTGGGTCGAATGTTGTTACTATTGGTTTCTTCAAGGGTAGTAACTTTTACCCAACATATGTCATTTTTTAGGTTAATTGACTAGCCCCTCTTTTTATAATGGTCCAGTCAATTAAGAGAAAAGGGGAAAGGAAAATGTATGACGACACAAGGGCTATAAATTACAGAGTGAATTACATAGCCTGCAACATTTGCATCCCTGGCCCTATTTATGATCCTACAAGGGCTATCTCTATGAGCTGAACAATTACAGCAGAGGACACACTCAAATTCAGAGTTTAGAGCTTGATGAGCAATGTTGTGAGAACTTGTTGATGATCTGCCTATTTTCCGTGAAATTTGGACGTGTTGGATGGTCCATGTGAGGTTCTCCAAGATTTTTTTTCCTCATTTTTCTGTTCTGGTAGTATGATGGATTTTGATTAGATAAGAACCTGCAGTTTCTTTGTAAGTTGGGATTAAGAGTTCCATATATATGCGCCAAGAGAGTATGTAGGGAAATCATGATATGACCTTGCTTGAGTTGGTATTTTCTTGTGCATTTCAATACCTACTATTAATTATATTGTTTTTCCTTCCTCACGATCCACAAATTGTCAAGCACACATGCTACAACCATCAACTTCTGGGATATTAACTATCTAACTTGGCAATGTTCACAAAATGGTTTCCATCATCTATGCGATTCTGTTTCCATTATAGCTGTTTGTTTCTCCAATGACTATGTCTACTGTTACGCACGATAAAAAATCTATTCAGGCTATGTCACTGCATCCAAAAGACTTGGTACCCACGAGTTCGTTTTCCTATTATGTACATTGCTGGAAGCCTGGAACCTTTAAAAAAAATATAACCTTACAATTCAGTATTTCATATGCCATCTGATGATACAAGGTCTTCACAGGAAAAACAATGGCACTTGCCCTTTTAGAAAACAAACAGAGGATTTCTGGGCGAACCCTCACTTTTAATGCAAGTTCACTGGACGACTACCATATCTTTATGTACCATTTGATTGCTTGGATGAAGTTTTTTTGCGGGGGATTGCTTGGATGAAGTTGAACGGGAGATCCCCATCAGCTTTTAGAAGGCATAATTTTGTTTGGTTGGTTTGGTGGACAATACAGGTATATATCCCATTAAAACTAATATAGCTCCAACCAGGGCAGAACCAAGTGGTAAAAAACTGAGTGAGCCGAGACATTTCTTGACGCGACTGGTTAAGCTTAAATTTCCATGTGATATTCAATTCTTAAGTAATAAGGAGTTCCATGCAAAGTTCTGCACCGAGCTTGAGCCAGGAAAGTTAAGTAGAACATAGTCTGATGATCCATTGACAAGGAAATTTAAGCGAACACAGCTATTGATGGGTGGCTCTGCTGTCCCCAATGCTCTTGCTCTTGGATCATTACTCAAGCATATCTTTGTATACACCGACAAACCGTGGGCTAGGCAATATTCGGTTCAAGATGACCTGGATTAATGATATTTCCATTATCATTTATTTCATTAATGAAGAAGCTTTAGTCGATTCCAATACATTTTAAAGGTAGTTATTTTTTTATTGGAACTAGCAGTTGTAACAAATATTTTGTGCCTTAGTAAGAATTTTTGGTGTTGAGATTTTGCTTTAGAATATTGGCTCACTGCCATTGATATGTTTATGTGAGGCTTTTTCAGTCATAAAAAAATCATCTTCCTTATTAACAACCAATGAGAAGACCTAATGGATGAAGTAATATATATTGTGGTCTGTATGCAACAACATAGCCACAATTGTGTCTCACCTTTGAAAATGCAACTTGAGCGACATCAAAGAATTGTGCTTCTATTGAACACTTTTGTGAAACATTTATTTTGTATTTGTGGAAATCTCATTGGCTCACCGTATAAGACGTGCATTGCACGTGCAAGCTTACTAGTACTTGAAGGTACGCACAAGTCGTCCAAGATTGGGCTGGCCCGTTTCAACTAAATTTTTGTGCATGTGTTTCATTTTCATTTTCCCATTTTTTATTTTACTTGAAATAAAAATATACTATATATATTCAGAATTTAGTTTTTTCTTCAAATATTTAAAAAATCAGCATTACGAAATTTTATTCCTGTTTTCGAAAATATTAGAAACTTAAAAATCTGGTTTCGGAATTTTCTCAAAATTTTAAAAATCTTACCATTTAAAAAATATTCTATTTTAGAATTTTTCGAGATTTATTTATAAAAATAATATTTTATAAAATGTTTCATATTAAAAAAATATTTATCCTGCCCATGCGTTGAGGAGACCTTATTTGCCGCATGCGGCGATAAATAGTGGAAGGTACGCACAGGTCGTCTAAGATTGGGCTGGCCCGTTTCAACTAAATTTTGTGCCTGTGTTTCGTTTTCCTTTTCCCATTTTTTGTTTTACTTGAAATAAAAATAAACTGAATATATTCAAAATTTATTTTTTGTTCAAATATTCAAAAAATCAGCATTAAAAAATTTTATTCCTGTTTTCGAAAATATTAGAAATTTTAAAAACATGGTTTCGGAATTTATTCAAAATTTTAAAAATGTTGCAATTTAAAAAAGATTATATTTTAGAAATTTTCGAGATTTATTTATAAAAATTATATTTTATAAAATGTTCCATATTAAAAAATATTCCTTTTTTAGTGAAAAGTTCTCAAAAACAAAATAATGTTTGTGTCTAAGAAAACATTTTAAAAAAAATTCTGAATTTTCTCCTTTGGAAAAAATCAATAATGTTGTGTTTTTATAAAAGGATGATGGTTTCAACATATTGTTTTTTAATTTCAATAACTATTCCAGATTCTAATGTTGTTTGTGTTTTTACAAAATTTTATGGAATTTTCGAAAAATAAATGTTCACATTTTTTAAAACTGTCCGGGCTTTCAAATTTTTTTAATGTGAGCATTATAATAATCAAAGAGAATAAACCATCGTAATTAAGGCACATTTATGCCTGATTATGCTTGTGAAAGAGGATTTATGTGTTGCGTAGGAGAGTGGTCGAAGCAACCGTGTCGCGATGGTCGTCACACATCCACCAAATGAGGAGGCATGTACAACCCCAAGATGGAGGCGGACGCGAAAGAAAAAAGCATGAGTTGGGTGCTCGTTACCACGCCTACCAACGCCACCACTATCAAGATTTCATGGGCCAAACATGTCCAGTGAGAAGATCGCAACTCCTTGCTCTGTTACCTACCATTGTGGAGACCGTTCTTTTGGACACAATCGATTATCTTTTCCATTGCTTGTCGTAAACAAAATATCTTTCACGTTGCAACGCACGGGCATATGTGCTAGTAGATATAGATATAGATATAGATGTAGATTAAAGGACGGAAGATTTCATAGTTCTTCATATGTCACCATTTTATATCCGTTGATTTTATATTAAACATAAAGATTGACGGTTAAGATTGTTGTTTCGTCGACAATATGCGATAAAAAAAACAGAGAACAAGAAAAATCCAAAAAGCCCCCACACGAGCACGCACGTCTGATGCTATCTGCTCGAAGCCTTGAACCCAAATCATAAGGGCATCTCTAGCCCTTGGCCCCCCCAGGACGTATAAAAATCGCCCCCTAGAGGCGAGCCGGCGATACAATCGGCGTTGGGGGCGGTTTTGCGTCCAGTCGTCGCCTCCAGCTCGCCCCCAGGCGCCGAAATTGGCCCACTTTGCAGCCCAATTTCGGCGAATAAAGGGCCCATATGGGCGAGAATAGGCCCATATTCGGCGTGTCTCGGCGTTCAATTATCAACACAATTATTTCTTATCACATATTTCATCACAGAAAAATCAAATACTTCAACAAAATAGTACAACAACAAATCGTTCAATACAAATTATATAGTTCAACAAATAAAAACTCGTATTTCATCACACGGCGTCCCCCTTGAGCCTCCATAGGTGCTCAATCAGATCTTTCTGCAGTTGATGATGCACCTGTGGGTCTCGGATCTCCTGACGCATACTGAGATAGGCAGTCCAAGTTGCCGGTAGATGGTGATCAACTTCGGCTAGAGGATCCTGCCTGTAGTATGGTTCAGTGTCAAACACTGGGTCTTCTTGCTCGCTCTCGATGATCATGTTGTGCAAGATGACACAGCAAGTCATAATCTCCCACATTTGATCTTTGGACCAGGTCTGAGCGGGGTACCGAACAACAGCGAATCGAGATTGGAGCACACCAAATGCCCGCTCGACATCCTTCCTGCAAGCCTCCTGAACTTTCGCAAACCAGGCGTTCTTGCCTCCTGCCGCTGGGTTTGAGATCGTCTTCACAAATGTCGACCATCTCGGATAGATGCCATCTGCTAGGTAGTACCCCTTGTTGTATTGGTGCCCATTAATCTCGAAGTTCACCGGAGGAAAATGGCCCTCAACAAGCTTGGCAAAAACAGGAGAGCACTGCAGCACGTTGATGTCATTGTGAGTTCCTGGCATACCAAAGAAGGAGTGCCAAATCCAGAGGTCCTGTGTGGCTACCGCCTCAAGCACCACACTGCAACCGCCTTTGGCGCCTTTGTACATCCCCTTCCAACCAAATGGACAATTCTTCCATTTTCAATGCATGCAGTCGATGCTTCCAAGCATCCCAGGAAATCCTCTTGCTGCATTCTGGGCTAGGATCCGAGCAGTGTCTTCCGCATTGGGTATTCTCAAGTATTGTGGCCCAAACACTGCCACCACTGCCCGACAGAACTTGTAGAAACACTCTATGCTGGTGGACTCGGCCATGCGCCCATAGTCGTCGAGTGAATCACTGGGAGCTCCATATGCAAGCATCCTCATCGCTGTCGTGCACTTCTGCATGGAGGTGAATCCAAGAGCGCCAGTGCAATCCATCTTGCACTTGAAGTAGTTGTCGAACTCCCGGATGGAATTCACAATCCTGAGGAAGAGCTTTCGGCTCATCCGATAACGGCGCCGAAATGTTTTCTCGCCATGAAGTGGAGTATTGGCGAAGTAGTCGGAGTAGAGCATGCAGTAGCCTTCGAGACGATGCCGGTTCTTTGCTTTCACCCGCCCCGGCGCCGAGCCACCTCGCCGCGGCTTTTCATTGCTCGCCAGCAGCTGGGCGAGGGCGGCGAGCACCATGAGATGCTCTTCTTCCTGGACGTCGGCCGCGACTTCCTCCTCCAGCAGCGCGGCGAGCTCTTCCTCGTCAGCTGAGTCCATTGCCGAGTCAGGCAAAACGCCGAACACCTTGCGCTCGATGGGTGTGTACCCGCCGCTAAACCGCGCCTCCGCGGCCGGAAACGGCGGCCAGAAACGCCCAGCTGCTGTGGGAGGGGCTGCTGCGGCGAAGCGCTGCTATTTTCCGGCGGGGAATGGCTATCTAGCGGAGTAGGGCGGCGGCCGTCGCCGGGATATAGCTAGTGGTGGCCGAGGGCGCGGGGGGTGTGAGGCGAGTCGGGGGAAGAAAACCTTGACTTTTCCCCTGTCGGTGTGGGCCAGGCGTGCTTTTCACTAGCACCGGAGCCCCCAACTACTCCCCAACGCGCGGGGTTCGGCCTGTGACCGCCGGGCAGAAAAAAGGTCCGAACCGGCGATTTTCGACGTCCTGAGAACGCGACTGAGCCGTTTTTTCGACGCCGGCGTCGAAAAAATGGCCTAGAGGGCCTGTTGGGGACGCGGCTGGAGATGTCCTAAGCTGCAGCCACTTCCAGCCGCTAGCCTGTTCCACCCGTCGTCTCTTCCCCACGGGCTCCTACTTCCCTCTCTGCCTCCTCACTCGGAGCCATGAGGAGCTCGACGTCGCCACGCCGGATAATGCGCGCGGTGCCCCTTGGGAACCCGTTCAAAGACCACGTGTTCGACCTTGTGCCCCACTGAATCACGCCGGAGCCGCATCTTCTTCAACTCTGACATCGTGCCGCCGTGTCGCCGATCTCCTCCACAAGCAAACCCTAGCTAAAATCCCATATCCACCCTGAGATCCTGACCTGCCCGTCCGCTGATGCAGACGGAGGCGCAGGTGGGCGGTGTCGTTGTTGACGGCCAGGGCGTCTGCCGCTAGAATCAGCAACGTCGGCACCGCCTCCGTGGCGCACCTCGCTACTGACGGGTTCGCGCGGACGTCGTCAGCAAGACCTGCACCACGTCCCTCCCCTGCCATACTCTTATAAGTTATTGTTTCCGGCTCCCTATTTCTCTCTTGCGTTCTTGTATGACGGTTGGGGAACTTAGTGCTGGAGAGGGAAATTCTCATAAAGAGCTGGAAGCTGAAAAAATATGGGATTAACCTTGGGGTTGTAGCAAACTAAGGAATCAAAGTGTTTATGTGAGCGGCTGACCTATGGTGGAGGTGTGTGAGCAGCCCGTCCTGCTGCTGTGTGATGAGCACGTCCGCGTCTCCCAACTTGCCGACTTCCGCTGCTCAACACCAATCACGAGGCAATTTCCTGGGTACAATTCTTTCCATCAATTCAGCTTTCATGACTGTCATATGCTGATTTTTTGCTTTGTTCTGCAGAATCCTCAGATAGATTTGCAGGCTATGAATCAATGCCACTCCATTGGTCAAACGCAGCTGGTTTATGTTTAGCGGTTGGCAACATCGAATTTTGTCGATGTACAGCTTGGGTTTGGAAATTTTGACAATTTTGTGATGAAGTGCGAGCTGGTACGGTCAAATCTTCTGCAGCCTTGTAATTTTCTTACAGTTGAATTAAACCATTTAGCTCTACAATACCTTCTTGTTTCTAATTTTTGTGCGGCTTCATTAAGTCATCAGGTAGTAAGCTGCAGACCTCAGTTTTGTTGTTGACTGTATGACGCGTCTAAGAAGCATTTATTGTCATGTACTCCCTTCGATCCTTTTTACTCTACATATTAGGTTTGTCCGAAGTCAATCATCCAACTTTGATCAAGTTTATATAAAAAATTATAGACATTCACATGACAACACCAATATCATTAGATTCATCTTGGAATATATTTTCATATTATTTTTATTAGATATTATAGATGCTAATAATTTCTAATATAAATTTGGTCAAACTTAATAAAGTTTGACTTTCGGCAAATCCAATGTGCAGAGTAAAAAGGACTAGAGGGAGTAGTTGCTATTGTGACTTACTTTTGGAAAAGGAGCTAATGATGTTATGCATATCATCATTGTAGACATCTTTTATATCACTTAGTCAATCTAATTATGATATATGAAATATCCAGGTGCTAATCATAAGTGATCGGAAGCCTGCAGCATGTGCAATATGTGGTTGATTAGTCTACTTGGCCATCATTACAGTTTTGGAGGTTTGATAGTGTGCTTGAGCGGGGATACCACACTTCCAATCTTGAATGGACGGGAACGTATTGTCAATTGGATGTGCTCTGGTTAACCAAGACAAAGGTATATCTATATATGTGCCGGGGAGTCCCCTTTTTCGAAAAAGAAAAAAAAATATATGTTCTAGTTCTAAAGAAAATGGTGCTATCGTTTCTATTATATGTGTCCTGCTGCTGGTTCCACCTGCCGTCGTCACATAAATGAGCAGAGCATGTGCGCACGGTGGAAGATGCTCTTGCTCCCACGGAACGCTTGCCTACCCCATGACCACAGACAAGGTAGACCCAAGGCCGGTTCTGAGATTTCAGGGGCCGGGGCAAGACAATGCAGAGGGGCCCCAAGGCCATATTTGTTTCCTATTTCAAGTGCAAATAAATACTCCTACTACTTATACAATAGAATTTCTGTTACCCAATCACCTTGATTGTCCAAGAAAATTGGGATCATAAATATTTACAGTAGCTCTTGTCAATCAACAATTATATATTTCGTATTATGCAAGTTCGTAACACTTTCATGGCTACTAAAATATCATCATATAATTTTTACAAGGTTGTTCTTCGATGGTAACTAAAGGTAATTCCTCAGAATTCCTAGAGGTAGAAGTAATTATATATGTTTAGAAAAATGTCAATATGTCCTTTCTGGAACTCAATCAATTTGTATGCATGTTTTCCTTTCTGCCCTATTATGGATTCTAGCTAACATGTTTCTACATTAACAACAGATCTTGCTAATTAACACCCAAACATATGATACAAGTAACTAAGAACAAATGCTAAGAAAGCATGGAACAAGGTACCTGGGTGGCTAGAAAATTAGAAATTGCAATATTTTGCCGCTGCTTACGAGTCACGAAAAAAAAATCAGAGTTTCACTTTTCTAATCCCAAGCAACACAAGAAATAGGAGTATGAAGAGGACAGATATACGAGGATGAATTTCTTCGAACAGATGAACGGTCTGAGAAGACTAATGAAAGAGGGGATTTGCGTTCAAGATGATGATGAGGTCGACTGGAACCAGGAAAATCACTAATCTCGCCCAGCAGCCGAAAACACAATTGGAAGAAGCGGGCGGGGCCCCATAGACCTTGGCATGGTTGATTTGTTGCCAAATTGAGGGGCAGGAGTAGCAGGCAAGAAGTCCGCGGCGTACATCAAGCCTTGAAGTAATTGATCTGCTACGATTCCATTTTCCTTTTCTAAAATCATCAATCGATCGATCTACTATATGGTGGGCCAAACATCACGTACAGAGCCATCGGGGGCCCCTTCCTAATCGGGGGCCCGGGGCGGCCGCCCCGTCCGCCCCCCCCCCCCCCCCCCCCCCCCCCCCCCCCCCCCCTCAGGGCCTGGTGTTTGCCGCGTGATGCTCCTGCTGCCCTACTTTTTTGATGCGTGCTGCTGCTGCTGCTACTACTTTTCTACTGCTGCTAATTTGTCCTCTTTCAAGTTAGGGTGTTATTCTTAACCATCCATATTATTTGTCTGTTATGTTAGGATGTTAATTCAACTGAACATTATTTTGATGCACTTCAGTTCAGTTTCCCTTTCATTTGCCAAGGCTACATCAATTTGATTGTCACTGTAGAAAGTATTTTAACTGACTACAGTTTGTTTCCCATGCTGTTTTATGATAAATATTACCCCTTTTGATTGAAAATCCCCTTGCTGCACCCATCGTTTGATGCTTGGACTCTTTTTTCTGTACAGCAGAGATGGTCATAAATCAGGCTCTTTTCCGTGGCAACTCTAAGTTACATCAGCTGCTTCATATTTTTCAGGGTTTTTCCTCTCTCATGCTTCTTATGAGTCCCAAGAATATGTGTTTATCAACTTATTGGTAAACCTAATATGCTTAGTTGCAAGAATAGCATGCCAGTACTTTTAGAGCAATCTTATTTGTTTTCCTGGTCTGTTGAAAAGTATGCTTTGTTTTCCATGAGGTGATATTTGCCATAATCTGGAAATAGACCGGCGTGGAGGAGGACCTGAAGGGCGCGGAGGAAGAGCCGCGGTAGAGAGGGTAGAGGAGCAGCTCAAAGTGGGTTGCATGTGTGCATACAAGTGGAGTTGCTTGCGTTTTCTATACTTTCGGTGATTTTTTTTTCAGGAAGTCACTTGAGTAATTGCAGTAAAGATACAGATGACAGACTGACATTTCTTCTTAAATATCCTCTTGAAGTTCTGTACTAAAGACTATAGGCTGGCACTTGGTCAGTCAGCACTGAAGGTCAATGCTGCACTAAGGCCGGTTGGGGTCTGAACATGCAAGAAAAGGAGGGGAAATTAGCAAAATACATATCTTGCTTCAAGAAAAATGTTGATAATATGCTAACATTAGCTCTGACAGGAAAAAGAATCTGTCAGAGTTGCAGGATTTCTTCAATCACATCATTAGCAAATGCCAAAGCCTTGAGGCTAACACTACGGATGAACCAAAATTGTGAAGAATGACTGGTCAAGCAAATAGCAAGACTTGCACAATTGACTTTGCTTGCTATTGGCACGAGTTGATGTGGGAATCATGTGTGAGAATTAACTCGGAATAATGATGCCAAATAGAAGATGTCATCACAGTGAGGACGAGCTTGAGGTTGCAGCGGCGGAGCCAAGAGTGAGGGTAACCAAATAGGCCCTAAGTCGGTGATGCTTGTACTAGAAACCGCCATGCATCTGCAGATCTCCTGCACATGTCGTCCTCGGTTCCCATTAGTTTTCTTTCCATAAGAACACCCAAATCCATGCGCATCAAGGAGAAATGGATTATCACTAGCCTGAGTATTTCCAATTTTTAAGTGCAACCAGTGATCAGTTTTATTTTTTTGGAACGAAGGCTCCAGAAGAGCCCGGCTTTGAATTAACAAAGCCATCAACCGGTCAGGATTACAAACTCGAAACCAACTCAAGAAAACATAAAAAACGACAAGGTACAGAGGCGCTGGAAAGCAGCTCACAAGCCTCACACACACCAAGCTAAAAATGATCATACATGGAGACACACAGCTTGGAGATGTGTAGGTCCTCAAACGCGTACAAGTCACCAGGGGAAGATAATGTCAGCATAGCAGCACTTCCGACGGTGAGGAAGGGCATGCCGTCGCCAAATCACCAGCGGCCCCGACATGCCATGTCCTCCCAGCTCCACTGCCAAAGAAGGCCCCTGCCTCCTCGCCTGGCTCGCAGGCACCGAACCGTTGACAGTGAAGAAGTTCACCCTAGAAATTGGGAGGAAGGCACCGGCAGGCTGCAACTGGGCAGGAACTGAGCTCACCCGACTAGCCATGGGGTGCTCACCTGGAGCAGAGCACCACCAAACCCACGAACTGGACATGGAAGAGAAAGAGATGCCGAAACGGACGGAGCAGAGCAGTAGCAAGTGACCCAGGAAGGCATTGAGAACCAAAGGCCTTGACTGAAAGTGAAGCTTTAGCTCTCACGGGACGCTGAGATGAGCCACCGGAGGGGAACCCGCTCACCTCCCGCGCTGGGAGGCAAGGCATACCTCCTCTGCCGTGAGAGCTCCTGAATGCAAGGAGCCACTGAGGATCTCGCCGCAGACATAGGGCACCAGCTGTCGCCGCCGCTGCAAACCCACTCGCCGAGAAGCCCAAAGCCCACCTAGCTCAGCGCCTTCAGGAAGGACGCGATGCCAAGGGCGCCGCCGCCGCCCAACAGAGTTGTGGTTTTCACCTGGGAGACTAGAGGGAAAGGGGGGCGGTGGATCTGACCTAAACGGCGCCTCCAAGGAGGGGAACGGCGCCCTCGAGCGTCGCCGCCGCCAAAACCGGCGCGTCCGGCTTGGGATTTCTCCCGGTCTTCGAATCCCTGCCACCCTTACCCCAACGGCGCTAGATCCGGCGGCTCGTCAAGAAACAGGCCAGATCCGACCGGGGCGGAGCTCGTCGAACAAGGAAGGCAGAGGTGGCCAGATCTGGCGCTGCCGACAGCCACAGCGGCCGCAGCACCAAGACGCCCGTCCTCTGGTTCACCCCGTCCACACGGCCAGGATCGCCAGCCCACGCCCGCGCCACCGCCTGCCACAGGGCCGGGGACGCCTCCCCGAACAGGGCCGCCGCAGAAGAGGCAGGGCAGCCAGGGCCCCGCCGCCACCTTCCTCGCCGGCACCCCGGGCACTTGCCCGGCGGCGGCCTCAGGCGGCGGCCAGGGAGGAAGGGAAGGGAAAGGGGGAGGCGGCGGAGCTAGGGTTTGGGCCCCCGAGTCGCCCTAGCAGGGGCGACGCGAGGGGAGATGAGATGTGTCTGATCAGCTTTATTTGATTTCAATTAATAATGTTGGTTGTATAGTATATATAATTATTACATGTATTATGTTATGTTATCAATGAGTTGATTTCATGGCTGCAATTCACAATTTTATTTCCCGCTGCAACGCACGGGCCTTTTTGCTAGTGAAACCTATGCGCAGCTGCTTAGTGAAACCTACTGCCCATGAGATACACATGATTCAGCACACAGCATCATGCTTATCACGCTGCTATGTTAACGACGTTTTGAACATTGCCCACTCCGTCTCTTTATATATATCCCTAAACCATATACATCTTTTCTGCGGTGATCCTTCCATTAATTATCAAGTTATGAGTGTACACACAGTACCATACTTTTGCTGTGTTTTCCTGTCGATGAGCTGAGATTTTAGAAGAAACTGATAAAAAATATCGACAATCAGACACCGCATCCCTGCATTTGCGTGTACATACTGAGAAACCAGGCAAATTCGTAAGGAAAACATTCTGCTGCAAATCCAGCATCTGCAGACAAGATTTTGCTCGATCACCTTGGTTGGAATGAAACTAGGTACTGTGTTTGATTGAGAAGTGCTCAATCTGTCCACCAAACCAAAATTCTTTATCTTGGTTTCTGTAACTAAAAAGTGTGGTGTGTTTGTGTTATTTGAAATTTCTGAGCTGCTAAGTTGACTCCAGTCGGCCATTTACACCATTTGTCTTTGCGCTCCTTCGTTGGTCATCAGGTTATGAGATGCTGAAACAGACTATTGGTGGGTCTTATTAATGAGGTGAGATACTAGAAGAAACGAAAAAACAGATATGAATAGTTGTTCGGATTACTGAAGTGTACTGTGCACTCTAGTACATCTCAACAGGAAAATGCACTGCTACAGACTAGGGCAGGAAACAAGTATGACGTTGACCTGATATTGTTCAGATTGTATCCGAGGAAAACTGCTCACAGGTAATAGTGTGCAGAACCAAGCCATAATTTAGGTGATCTGAATGCATGTTTTGATCCAGTATAATAGCTCACACTTATTACACAGCATGAAATTAGTGTTTGCTCCATTTTGCTTTTTGCAAACTATGAATTATTAATTCAGTTAGTTAACCAGGAATTATTCTTAGAAATTATGATTCCTAAATCTTTGGTTGTGATGATCTCATCTACCTAGGGTGAGGATCTATGGATGACTTGGATTTAGTTTCCTTTCACTTTCTTGACATCTGGTGGTTTCCTTTTCTACTATTTGTTGGATAAGTTGTGTTGCCGTATCAGCAATTCTCACCACGTAATAAGTTTACCACAAGAAAGCGGATTGCAAGCTCATATATACCTCGCTAACCAAACTATCACCCCAGAACAAATATGTTTTCAAATTATTCAGGCTTGCGCTTATAGAGCAAACCATGGTTATTTTGAGAGATGCAACCTCCCTGTAGGTTTCCTATTTCACCATCTCTGGGCTAAGATTATGATTAAAATAAGCAAGGCCAACTTTTACAGAATATGGTCAGAATCAGCTAAGTACTTAAAAAAATAGGACTTCAAAATTTTGGGTAGAAAAAGAGTTTGAGTAATTGGGTATGGCAAGAGCAACAAAGCCATGTCAAGTATCCTGCTCTATCAGGAGTTTGGGAACAAAAAGACTGCAACTTTGGCTCCCACAGAAAATGAGCTGAGATATAAGTTCGAAGTAAAATGGTTATTTACCCCACCGTATACTTGGGATTGGCATGTGAACAACTAAAGACTATAGATAGCTTAACTAGCCAACATGAGAAACACTATTAGTCCTCATGAGCTGCACACCTTTCAGCGGGATCACGCTTACCGTGCTGTTGTAACCAGCGTTCTGAACATTGCGCACTCTGCCTCTTTATATATCTCCTAACCATATGCACCTTTTTAATTTGGTTCGTTTCGGTTGTCATCGGGTTATGAGTGTACACTATTACTGAACTTCTGATGTGTTTCCTTGCTGATAAATTGAGATTTTAGAAGGAACTGAAAGAGAATTTGGACAATGCCCTCCGTGGTTGTCGACCCACCAAGAAAGTAGGAAAATTCAACAGGAAAATGTTTGGCTGCACATGCAGGTTCTGTCCCATGGACAAGTGCTCGGTTTTTCGAAGAGCCTGCAGAAAAGTGCAATTTATCTGTTAGAGTGTGTTTTGTTAGGAAGCACTCAAATAGAATGTGTGTTGAGCAGAGGTACCTGATTCACTTTGCCCTTGTTCAGAGTGATTAAAGGGCATGGGTGTTACTTTTTCGTTTCCCAAAAATTTGATCAGAATATAAAAACAAAGTTACCCATCTGTACATCTATCTTCTATCTATTACATACTAAAAGGAAAATGAGAAACATCTGATCGTCTATTTGACGCATCATTAAAGCATGGCCATTGGATGTTACCTTACTAACATAATTTGGATAAATTACCCACCCTTTCCATTATGTAAATAAAACCCTTTTATTTTCCTCTTCTTCCCCTGAAAGAAGGCCTTTTCCTAATAAAAGAATACCATGTGCCTTCTCACCGCAGGAAGATCTGCAGGGGGCAGCAGATGCCGATCTGTGCGTGATATTAACCACGATATACGCATGTGGTGGCATCGTCTGGTACAGACTCGGATCAATGCATCGAACAGGACTGGTGATTGTTTTTCTATAGCCAGCGGTGGCGTAGATAGCTTTGCATAGGAGGAGTTCATCATCATGTAACAAGAACTCCAGTAATGTGCGTCCAGCTAAATTCAACATGCAACAGTGTCGGAGGCTCAGAGCTGTAACAACTTAGTCTTCGGCCAGTTCAGGGCCGGACAACTAGGCCACTACAACATGCTTGCTGTATGGGCAGCTCCAATCAACAATATCTCTGATGGATTCATTCACCATGGCTCACATCATTAGAGATATAAATGACATTGCAGTACTACTGAAAAGCGGAGCATTTCAAGCAACCCAAGGACTGTGATAGTGTACAGAAGCAGCGACGAACAGAAATAGATGTCAGGCTAAATTTCAGTATTATATCCTAGAGTTACAGATTTTGCAAACAAAACAGCGAAAAAATCTGAAAGCATCCTCATGAGATTCACATGTGAACAACTTAAGATGATGCATATCTAGCCAACATGAGAAAAAACGGTTACTCCTCATGAGCTGCACCCCATTCAGAAGCATCATACTTATCGTGTTGTTAATGTAACCGTGTTTTGAACATTGTCCACTCTGTTTCTATATCTCTAGACCATATACATCTGCCTGGGTTACTTCTGTTGGTCATCTAGTTATGAGTGTACACTCATTACTGAAATTCTGATGTGTTTCTTCCTGATGATTTGAGATTTTAGAATAAGCTGAAAGAGAATGTGGGCAAATGGCGGTGTGTCTCGAGGTGTGTCTAGGTGTGCCCACGGACAATCCAGGAAAAAATAACAGGGAAATGATCCGTTGAAAATCTAGTATATGTCCCATTGACAAGAAGCCCAGGAAAAAATGGAAATGATTCTGTCACATGCAGCAGAGCGTTTGTAAATTTTATGGGTGACATACTCCAGTTCCCCGGTGTTACTGCATCCTGGGTAAACTGCGAGAGGTATTTCAAATGACTAGAGGAGATCGACGGAGGACTTTGGCTCTGAGCTGGCAGCCGGCGGTGCCATCACAAGAGCCACTCCTGGACCATGGTGCAGCAACAGCTGACATGGTGATGCGGTAGAAACCGATCAACCATGTGAGCTACAAGGCCCATGGTGATTGACTTGAATGATTTTTCCGATTGCAGACGAGGCCCTGATAGGCAAGAAACGATGATTTGTGAAAAGATATCTAGCTTGTGTGAAGTTGTAATATTTGTAAAAAGGTATCTAGTTTTTATTTCTGAAGACATTAAACACCAGAATCGCTTGTATGAAGTGTCAATTGTACTATCAAAGTTGTGATGATCTTGAAAACAATTTACAGAATCAGACACACTCCCAGGTGCTCCTTTAGAGTATCCGTCGTATAACTCAGAGTCTCAGAGTAGCAGCGGATTCGTTCATTGTAGCTCATATCACAGATGTAAGGACACCACACTCAAAGTACATGAATTCAATTTTTGATTCCAACAAGCGAAGTATGTATAGTTCATTCAGTAGACCAAAGATAAGGCCACTAATTTACGAGGTCCTTACAAGCGAAGCATGTATTCCAAAAAGCGAAGCATGTCTGCCCAAATCGAGAAGGCGGTTGGCAAGATCATATTCATCGGTAACCAAACTATCACTTGTAAAAAAATATGTTGTTGGATTCATCAGGCTTCACTTAGAGAGCAGACTACATATAGTTTGAGAGCTCGTACCTCCCTGTAAGTCTCTTCTTTCATCATTGCTGGACCGAGATTATGACTGAAATAAGCAAGCTTAACTTTTACAGAGTATGGTCAGAACTGGTTGGGTACCCCACTTCGAAAGGAAGGAATTGAACATTTGCATGGTAAAAAAAGTGTGAATATGGCAAGAACCAGGAAGCCGTGTCAAGATAATTTCCTCCGCGCTATCATCAGTTCGGAAGAATGAAAATAAAATGATATACAACTTTGTCTCCCAATGACATCGGCTGATATATTAGTTCAAAGTTTTGAACTGAAATCAACTCCAACACGTCTATCTTAGTGCACAAGATGACACCATCCAATGGAAGTGGGCAGAGTCTGGTAATTACTCCGTGGCTTCTGCGTACGCTTGCCAAATCCATGGGGCATCAACTACTCCAAATTGTGCAAACGCAAGGCCCAGCCCAAATGCAAGTTCTTCCTCTGGTCGTTGTGGCTGAGGGAAAGAATCCTGACGGGCAATGCCCTGCAAGCCATGGTGAGTAGTGCACCCTTTGTGATCAGGAACTGGAGAGTGCCACTCTCTTGGTTCTGTCCTATCCACACTTCCTCGGTGTGTGGATGCCACTTGCAGACTGGGCTGACGAGCCCAAACTGTTGATTCAACATGACAAAGTTTATAGTTGGAAATGATACTGCCACGAGATTCTGGGAGGATATATGGCTAGGGGAGACGCTCCTTGCACTCCAATATCCTTCTCTCTATAGTATTGTTCAGCGAAGAGACGCTTACGTTGCAACAGTATTACAGTCCAATCCTCTCAATATTCAATTTAGGAGGACGCTGGCGGGAAACCGTTGGGAAGCCTGGCTCCATCTTGTGAGCAGATTGATGGATGTTCAGCTATCTCAACAGCCCGATCAGTTGTGTTGGAAACTAACTAAGAAGGGAGAGTTTTCGGTTAAATCCATGTATTTGGATGTTATCAACTCTACCTCTGTTCCTCGTTCGAAACATGTTTGGAAAGTCAAAGTACCTTTAAAAATTAAAGTGTTTATGTGGTTTGTCCATTAACAAGTCATCCTAACTAAGGATAATTTGGCAAAATGCAACTGGACAGGATCTACAAGATGTAGCTTCTGTGATCGTGATGAATCCATCAAACACCTCTTTCTTGACTGCCCTTTGGCAAAAAAATTATGGCAGTCGATCCACATAGCATTTAATATTACTCCTCCGAATACTATCAGCATGTTATTTGGGACGTGGCTAGACAGGATAGATTTAGAAATAGTGAGACACATCCGTGTAGGAGTATGCACTTTATTATGGGCAGTCTGGAACTGCAGAAACGATTTGGTTTTTAACAGAACAACAAATATTCATTTCTTGCAGGTTATTTTCCGAGCCACTGCACTGGCGTATGTGGTCGCTACTCACCTCCGATGGAGGCCAGGGAGCATTTGGTTACTGGATCTATCCGATGGAAGACGGTAGCAGGGAGCATTTGGTTACTGGATCTATCCGATGGAAGACGATAGCACGGGCTATCTTCAACCGGTTTGGATGGCGGTCATGTAATAGGATAGGCATTTAGTGTTCCTATCTTTTTTATGCCGGCCGGTTGTGGCTTTCCTGTTATTTTGTTAGCTCTTTGTGAGCATTTTTCGTTCTTTTTTGAGACCTGAAGACTTATGTTGAACCTTTTGCTTATTAATAATATGGCCGTATGCATCGTTTAGATGCAGAGGCCGGGGATCAACCCCCTTTTCGAAAAAAATCCGGGACAGTTCGGTAGCCAAAGGTCGACTTCCCTAAGCAATGACAATCTCCAACTCCTTGGGCTCCATTCCTTTGACAACTTCCTCAATGATCCCTTCTTCAGGAGTAGTCTGATTGTTTCTTCCCTTAGTTTACTTTGCTGTTGTTTTGTTCTTGTCAGATTTTCTATGGTTACTTCTTGTAACAAATTCCTTCCTATTAATTGAATTGGCACAACACCTAGCGTTTATCCCTAAAAAAATGAGTGTTTACCCCCAAAATATTCATGTGATCGGCATGTGAAGAATGCAAAATTATCTGCAGGTGACCAACACGAGAAACATTGGTTGCTACTCCTCATGACCTACACACCATTCAGTACAGGAGCATCACACTTATCACGCTGCTAATCGAACCAAAGTTTTGAGCATTGGCCACTCGATCTGTCTCTTTATATATCACTAAACCATATGCACCTTTTATGCTAGAGCTACGTGGTACCCCTTATCTTAGTCATCCATTTTTGCATCAGGATCCGTGCAGAAACATTTGTCATTTTTGTTTCTCTCAAACGAAACAACGTATAAACTTCAAACTTCGCAGGACAACAAAACATTCTAATTACTATGTGGGAAAAAACTTTCAGATTTTTTCATGCATTTTAAATGCTAAAAAATATTTTTTTAATCAAGAAAATTCTCATTTTGTATATTTATGTCGGTTCAAAAAATCTGAAAGTTTTTTCACACATTGAAGTTGTAAAGTTTGTTTGATCTGGAAAGTTTGAAGTCTATATGTTATTTCATTTGAGAGAAACAAAAAAGAGAAAATCTTCTTGTTGTAAGTTAGTTGGAGAGTACGGATCTCAAAGCAATGTTGGAGGGCTGAAGATAAGAGATTCCATGTAGCTCGACCTACGGAGAAACTTTACCTTTATGCTGGGTTCCTTCGGTTCATCGGCTGGTCATCAGGTTATTAGTGTGCACTAATTGCTGACCTTTTATGTGTTCTCAGCTGATAAGGAGTTGAGATTTTAGACGTAACTGAAATAAAACGTAGACAATGGAGCCGCTAGTGGCACTGCTGGGTGTGTGCCCGCTGAGAAATCATTGACAGGGAAGTGTGTTGCTGCAGATCCAGCATCCATGGATCTGATTGTCTGACAGACTATATGTCCCACTGAAAACAATGTAAGCCAGCAAAATGGAGCGATTTTGTGCCATGGAGAAGTGTTCAGTTTGTTCGAGTTAAATACTGTAAAGTGTGTCTAGTTGATAAGCAGTCAGTATGCATGTCGAGATTGTTAAACCACAAATGTCACGTGGTATGGCTGTCACGTTGGGATGTTCTCACGTCAGGAATAGAGTATTTTTTATTTTATTTTTATTTTTTTTAGATTCACGTCAGGAATAGAGTAGGTTGTTAGGAGATTAGCTAGGATTCTCTCTGTAACCGAACTAGCTTATCTCTATCTCTCTCTATGTCTTTCTTGTATCTCAAGATGTAATCCTCTCCAACCAACTTGTATGCGTATCAGGGATAAGCCCCTGCCTATAAACATGAAGGCGCGCCCCTCAACAGGGTATGACGCTTACCGCAAGTTTCACATGATATACGGAGCAGGTCTCTTCCATTATATCTAGGTTTTTCCATCTCCACAAAAAAAGCTCCACCATGTCTTCCTCCAGCGCTTCCCAGGGCAGCCTCACCGGCCAAATCACGGAGAAGCTCACCCGCGGCAACTATGTGCTCTAGCGTGCCCAGATCACGACCCAGCTCAGAGGTGCAGGGTTCTTCGGCTATGCCGATGGAACCGTGCTGGAGCCTGTCCGGATGATCACCACCAAGGACAAGGACGGGAAGGAAGAAACGTCGCTGAACCCACTTCACTCGATCTGGGTTAGGGAGGATCAGCAGGTACTTGGATACTTGCTTAACAATCTGTCAAAAGAAGTGCTTGTGCAGGTCACTTCAATCTCCCATGCCTACGAGCTATGGTCTGCGTTGGCGAACATGTTCTCCTCGCAGTCTGTGGCCCGCGTCAACAACGTGCGCATAGCACTGGCCAACGCGCGGAAGGGGCAGCAGACAGTCATGGCGTACTTCGCGCACATGCGCGCACTAGCGGACGAGCTTGCCGCCGCCGGCAAACCCCTGCAAGATGACGAGCTGGGCTCGTACATCCTCGCCGGGCTGGATATGGAGTACAAGCCCCTGGTGTCTGCTCTTGACGCCAGAACCGTCCCCGCCTCCCTCGATGAGATCTTTGCCATGATGAGCAACTTCGATCAGAGGGCGGCTCTCTACTCGGGCTCCGGCCGCGGCTTCAAAAGCTCCGCCAACGTTGCTGCTCGAGGCCGCGGCGGCGGCTCCTCGCGGTACCATGGACAACCACGGACCAAGGGCAAGAGCGGCGGCGGCAACCACAACAACAACTCCCGCAGCAACGGCACCGGCGGGCGTCCCCCCTCCTCCAACAACAGGGGTCGCCGCAACTCCTCCAACAACAAAAACTCCCGCCCTGATGCGATCCGCTGCCAGATCTGCGGCAAGTCAGGTCACTCCGCCAAAGACTGTTGGTACAGGTTTGAGGAGGATGATGACACCTCTTCTCAGGATGAAAAAGTTGCCGGGGCAGCAGAGGGGTCCTATGGAGTCGATACCAACTGGTATGTCAACAGCGGCGCCACGAATCACATCACTGGCGAGTTGGAGAAGGTCACTATGAGGGAAAAGTACCATGGCCAAGAGAAAATCCACATCGCAAACGGAGCAGGTATGAGGATTCAGCATGTTGGTCATTCAGTTATAAAAACCCCTCATCGAAAAATACATCTTAGAAATTTTTTGCATGTCCCTAGTGCCTCTATGAATCTCCTATATGTCCACCGTATTGCCATTGACAATCATGTTTACCTTGAGTTTCATCCTTATTTCTTTTTAATCAAGGATCAGGCCACGAAGAAAATCCTCTATCGAGGTAGATGTGTTCGAGGGCTTTACCCGCTGATTCCCGAGCTTAGGAGATCCAATAAGCAAGCATGTGGTGTCACCAAATTACCTTCATCCCGGTGGCATGATCGATGAGGGCATGCATCTTTTTCTTTAGTCGAACGAGTGCTTAGGAAAAATAAGCTCCCGTATGTTGGTGAGTGTAGCATTGAAACATTTTGTGATTCTTGTCAAAAGGCTAAAAGCCATCAATTGTCATATACAATATCTACTAGCATTTCTACCAAACCGTTGCAACTCATTTTTTCCGATGCTTGGGGTCCTTCCCCTAGTTCTGTTGGTAGACACACATATTATGTGAGTTTCATCGATGATTACAGCAAGTACTCCTAGATTTATCTTCTTAACAAAAGATCCGATGTCTTTCAAGTTTTTCACAATTTTCAAGCACTCGTTGAACGTAAGTTTGATAGGAAAATCATCTCCCTCCAATCTGATTGGGGAGAGGAATATCAGAAACTTAACTCATTTTTCCAAAAGATCGGTATTTCCCATCATGTGTCATGCCCTCATGCGCACCAAAAAACGGTATTGCCGAGCGCAAACATAGGCACATCGTAGAAGTTGGTCTTGCTCTTCTAGCAAGAGCTTCCATGCCTCTAAAGTTCTGGGATGAAGCGTTTCATACTGATGTCCATCTCATCAACATGCTACCCAGTCGTGTAATTCATAATGAAACTCGAGTAGAAAGACTTCTTCATACTAAACCCGACTACACAACACTTTGTGTTTTTGGGTGTGCTTGTTGGCCCAACCTCAGGCCATACAACAAACGGAAACTTATGTTTCGATCTACACAGTGTGTCTTTCTAGGATATAGTCCACAACACAAAGGTGTCAAATGCCTTAATGTGTCCACCGGTCGTGTCTATATATCTCGAGATGTCATTTTGGATGAAACCAAATTCCCCTTCGCTGATCTACGCCCCAATGCTGGTGCTTTGCTACGGCAGGAGATTCTTCTTCTACCTTCTCATCTCACCAACTTCGATCAAGGGGGAAACTATTCTGATGATCAACTGCTGACTAACCCTCATGATAATATTGTGCACGAGTCTTGTGATGATGCAGAAGAACACAATGAAGAAAATGGTGAAAATTGCGAGCAAAACAGTGCAGAAATCAGGTCTACAGGGGCTCATATTATGTGCCCACAACCGGGGGACATATCCTCCTCGGGATCGCCACGGCTGACATCCGTTAGCGGATCTGCACCGAGACAGCGCCGTGCACCACGCGCGCCAGCAGCGAGTCCCCGTCTAGCACACGGCGTGATGCAACCCGCCCAGACGATGCCACCGAGCCGCGCCAATCGCCTTCTGCCACGTGTCCATCGATCACCCGGCTTGGTGATCCACCGCGCGTCTATACGCGTCGCCCGCGCCAGCAGACATGCGCGGACTTGGAGGCGCCAATCAGACCGAGATTCGGCATTGGTCCTGTCGGGCCTGTGACTGGCTCGCGGCATGGAGCTGATCCGGGTCGAGCCATGCCATCATCAGGGAATGATGAGGCCCGAGGCTCGGGATCTTCTGCACCGCACGCAACAGCCACGCCTTCCCCCGATGCCACAGAAGATCCAGCTGCCTCGGGATCGCAGGCTGGAGGGCTGGGATCGGCTGCTGATCCTATGGGATCTTCTGCGGCAACTACTCCGAGTTCATCTCCTATGCCAGTGCCGCGTACATGCCTCCAACAAGGGGTAATTCAGAGAACTAATTATAAAACTAAAGTTGGGTTAGCATGTTCTACAGGTGAACCTGGCACTCTAGCAGAGGCGCTCAATGACACGCGATGGAAGAAAGCCATGGAAGAAGATTACATGGCACTCTAGAAAAATAAAACATGGCATCTAGTTCCACCACGGCGAGGTAAAAATCTTATTGATTGCAAGTGGGTATTCAGAATTAAGAGAAAATCTTATAGAACTGTTGATCGCTACAAAGCAAGACTTGTTGCAAAAGGCTTTAAACAACGTTATGGTATAGACTATGAGGGTACTTTTAGTCCTTTTGTAAAAGCTACTACTATTCGTCTTGTTCTGTCCTTAGTTGTTTCTAGGGGATGGAGTCTCAGACAATTGGATGTACAGAATGCGTTCCTCCATGGCGTTCTGGAAAAGGAAGTTTACATGAAACAACCTCCTGGGTTTGAAAGTAAGAATGCACCCTATCATGTATGCAAACTTGATAAAGCTTTGTATGGATTGAAGCAAGCTCCTAGGGCATGGTATTCAAGACTCAGTCAAAAATTGCTAGCACTCGGTTTTGTCTCTTCAAAGTCAGATACCTCATTGTTCATTTATAATAAGTCAAATACCTCTATATTTGTGCTTATCTATGTTGATGATATTATTGTCACAAGTTCATTAGATGAGGCTATATCAGGGTTGCTCAAGGATCTAAGTGCTGAGTTTGCTCTTAAGGATCTGGGAGATCTACACTTTTTCCTAGGCATTGAGGTCAAGAAACATGAAGATGGACTTCACCTTTCTCAGGAAAAGTATGTTGCTGATCTGGTAAGAAGAGTTGGGCTGCAAGGCTGTAAGTCATCACCAACACCTTTATCAAGTACAGAAAAGTTATCATTAATAGAAGGAGAGCAACTAAATCAGGAAGATAGTGCCAGATACAGAAGTCTAGTAGGAGCACTTCAGTACTTGACTCTAACAAGGCCTGATATTTCATTTGTTGTAAACAAAGTATGCCAGTTCCTTCATGCACCCACCACAACTCATTGGACTGCTGCAAAGCGCATAGTTAGATATGTGAAAGACACTATGAATGTTGGTCTTACTTTCACCAAGTCATCATCTACTCTTGTGAGTGCCTTCTCTGATTCAGACTGGGCAGGGTGTCTTGATGATAGATGCTCTACTGGTGGGTTTGCTATTTTCTTTGGACCCAACCTTATATCATGGTGTGCAAAGAAACATGCTACAGTGTCACGGTCAAGTACAGAGGCAGGATACAAAGCTCTAGCAAATGCAACAGCAAAAATTATATGGGTGCAGTCAATGCTAAAAGAATTGGGTGTGAAACACACTCCGGTTGCATATTTGCGGTGTGACAATCTTGGTGCCACTTACCTTTCTGCTAATCCTGTCTTTCATGCAAGAACTAAACATATAGAGATTGATTTTCATTTTGTCGGGGAAAGAGTTGCCGACAGAAAATTGGAAATTTGTTTTATACATTCTAGAGATCAAGTAGCAGACAGTTTCACAAAGGCATTGCCCACAAGAAGCTTTGAAGAATTCAAGCGTAATCTCAACTTAAGCAAGTTGTGATTAAGGGAGGATGTTAAACCACATATGTCACATGGTATGGCTGTCACGTTGGGATGTTCTCACGTCAGGAATAGAGTAGGTTGTTAGGAGATTAGCTAGGATTCCCTTTGTAACCGAACTAGCTTATCTCTATCTCTCTCTATGTCTTTCTTGTATCTCAAGATGTAATCCTCTCCAACCAACTTGTATGCGTATCAGGGGTAAGCCCCTGCCTATAAACATGAAGGCACGCCCCTCAACAGGGGTACGACGCTTACCGCAAGTTTCACATGGTATACAGAGAAGGTCTCTTCCATTACATCTAGGTTTTTCCATCTCCACAAAAAAAGCTCCACCATGTCTTCCTCCAGTGCTTCCCAGGGCAGCCTCACCGGCCAAATCACGGAGAAGCTCACCCACGGCAACTATGTGCTCTGGCGTGCCCAGATCACACCCCAGCTCAGAGGTGCAGGGTTCTTCGGCTATGCCGATGGAACCATGCTGGAGCCCGTCTAGATGATCACCACCAAGGACAAGGACGGGAAGGAAGAAACGTCGTTGAACCCACTTCACTCGATCTGGGTTAGGGAGGATCAGCGGGTACTTGGATACTTGCTTAACAATCTGTCAAAAGAAGTGCTTGTGCAGGTCACTTCAATCTCCCATGCCCACGAGCTATGGTCTGCATTGGCGAACATGTTCTCCTCGCAGTCTGTGGCCCGCGTCAACAACGTGCGCTTAGCATTGGCCAACGCACAGAAGGGGCAGCAGACAATCGTGGTGTACTTCGCGCACATGCGCGCACTGGTGGATGAGCTTGCCGCCGCCGGCAAACCCCTGCGAGATGACGAGTTGGGATCGTACATCCTCGCCGGCTGGATATGGAGTACCAGCAGCTGGTGTCTGCTCTTGACGCCAGAACCATCCCCGCCTCCCTCGATGAGATCTTTGCCATGATGAGCAACTTTCATCAGAGGGCGCCTCTCTACTCGGGCTCCGGCGGTGGCTTCAAAAGCTCCGCCAGCGCCGCTGCTCGAGGCCACGGCGGCGGCTCCTCGCGGTATCGTGGACCAGCACAGACCAAGGGCAAGAGTGACGGCGGCAACCGCAACAACAACTCCCGCAGCAACGGCACCGGCGGGCGGCCCCCCTCCTCCAACAACAGGGGTCGCCGCAACTCCTCCAACAACAAAAGCTCCCGCCCTGATGCGATCCGTTGCCAGATCTGCGGCAAGCCTGGTCACTCCGCCAAAGACTGCTGGTACAGGTTGGAGGAGGATGATGACACCTCTTCTCTGGATGAAAAAGTTGTGGGGGCAGTAGAGGGAGTCGATACCAACTGGTATGTCGACAGTGGCGCCATGAATCACATCACTGGCGAGCTGGAGAAGGTCAATATGAGGGAAAAGTACCATGGCCAGGAGCAAATCCACACCGCAAACGGAGCAGGTATGAGGATTCAGCACGTCGGTCATTCAGTTATAAAACCCCATCATCAAAAAATACATCTTAGAAATTTTTTGCATGTACCTAGTGCCTCTATGAATCTCCTATCTGTCCACCGTATTGCCATTGACAATCATGTTTACCTTGAGTTTCACCCTTATTTCTTTTTGATCAAGGATCAGGCCACGAAGAAAATCCTCTATCAAGGTAGATGTGTTCGAGGGCTTTACCCGCTGATTCCCGGGGTTAGGAGATCCAATAAGCAAGCATGTGGTGTCACCAAATTACCTTTGTCCCGGTGGCATGATCGATTAGGGCATGCATCTTTTTCTTTAGTTGAACGAGTGCTTAGGAAAAATAAGCTCTCATATGTTGGTGAGCGTAGCATTGAAACAATTTGTGATTCTTGTCAAAAGGCTAAAAGCCATCAATTGCCATATCCAATATCTACTAGCATTTCTACCAAACCGCTGCAACTCATTTTTTCCGATGTTTGGGGTCCTGCCCCTAGTTCTGTTGGTAGACATATATATTATGTGAGTTTCATTGATGATTATAGCAAGTACTCTTGGATTTATCTTCTTAAGAAAAGATTCGACGTCTTTCAAGTTTTTCACAATTTTCAAGCACTCGTTGAACGTAAGTTTGATAGCAAAATCATCTCCCTCCAATCTGATTGAGGAGGGGAATGTGAGAAACTTAACTCATTTTTCCAAAAGATCGGTATTTCCCATCATGTGCCATGCCCTCATGCGCACCAACAAAACGGTTCTGCCGAGCGCAAACATAGGCACATCGTAGAAGTTGCTCTTGCTCTTCTAGCAAGAGCTTCCATGCCTCTAAAGTTCTGGGATGAAGCGTTTCTTACTGCTGTCCATCTCATCAACATGCTACCCAGTCGTGTAATTCATAATGAAACTACAGTAGAAAGACTTCTTCATACTAAACCCGACTACACAACACTTTATGTTTTTGGGTGTGCTTGTTGGCCCAACCTCATGTTGGGGAACGTAGTAATTTCAAATTTTCCTACGCACACGCAAGATCATGGTGATGCACAGCAACGAGAGGGGAGAGTGTTGTCTACGTACCCAAGTAGACCGACTGCGGAAGCGTTGATGCAACGTAGAGGAAGTAGTCGTACGTCTTCCCGATCCGACCGATCCAAGCACCGTTACTCCGGCACCTCCGAGTTCTTAGCACACGTACAGCTCGATGACGATCCCCGGGCTCCGATCCAGCAAAGCTTCGGGGATGAGTTCCCTCAGCACGACGGCGTGGTGATGACCTTGATGTTCTACCGTCGCAGGGCTTTGCCTAAGCACTGCTACAATATGAGGTGGAATATGGTGGCAGGGGGCACCGCACACGGCTAAGGAACGATCTCAATGATCAACTTGTGTGTCTAGAGGTGCCCCCTGCCTCCGTATATAAAGGAGCCAAGGGGGAGGGGGCCGCCGGCCAGGAGGAGGGCGCAGGAGGAGTCCTACTCCTACCGGGAGTAGGACTCCCCCCCCCAATCCTAGTTGGACTAGGATTCCCCGAGGGGGAAAGAGAGAGAGGGGGCCGGCCACCTCTCCTAGTCCTAATAGGACTAGGGGAGGGGGGAGGCGCGCGGCCCATCATGGGCTGCCCCTTCTCCTTTCACTAAATCCCACTAAGGCCCATTTAGCTCCCGGGGGGTTCTGGTAACCTCCCGGTACTCCGGTAAAATCCTGATTTTACCCGGAACACTTCCGATATCCAAACATAGGCTTCCAATATATCAATCTTTATGTCTCGACCATTTCGAGACTCCTCGTCATGTCCGTGATCACATCCGGGACTCCGAACAATCTTCAGTACATCAAAATGCATAAACTCATAGTAACTGTCATCGTAACATTAAGCGTGCGGACCCTACGGTTCGAGAATAATGCAGACATGACTGAGACACATCTCCGGTCAATAACCAATAGCGGGACCTGGATGCCCATATTGGCTCCTACATATTCTACGAAGATCTTTATCGGTCAGACCGCATAACAACATACGTTGTTCCCTTTGTCATCGGTATGTTACTTGCCCGAGATTCGATCGTCGGTATCCAATACCTAGTTCAATCTCGTTACCGGCAAGTCTCTTTACTCGTTCTGTAATACATCATCCTGCAACTAACTCTTTAGTTGCAATGCTTGCAAGGCTTATGTGATGTGCATTACCGAGAGGGCCCAGAGATACACAATCGGAGTGACAAATCCTAATCTCGAAATATGCCAACCCAACATCTACCTTTGGAGACACCTGTAGAGCTCCTTTATAATCATCCATTTACGTTGTGACGTTTGGTAGCACACAAAGTGTTCCTCCGGTAAACGGGAGTTGCATAATCTCATAGTCATAGGAACATGTATAAGTCATGAAGAAAGCAATAGCAACATACTAAACGATCGGGTGCTAAGCTAATAAAATGGGTCATGTCAATCAGATCATTCAACTAATGATGTGATCTCGTTAATCAAATAACAACACCTTGTTCATGGTTAGGAAACATAACCATCTTTGATTAATGAGCTAGTCAAGTAGAGGCATACTAGTGACACTAAGTTTGTCTATGTATTCACACATGTATTATGTTTCCGGTTAATACAATTCTAGCATGAATAATAAACATTTATCATGATATAAGGAAATAAATCATAACTTTATTATTGCCTCTAGGGCATATTTCCTTCACCACAGGCATACAACAAACGGAAACTTATGTTTCGATCTACACAGTGTGTCTTTCTAGGATATAGTCCACAACACAAAGGTCTCAAATGCCTTGATGTGTCCACCGGCCGTGTATATATATCTTGAGATTTCGTTTTTGATGAAACCAAACTCCCCTTCGCAGATCTACACCCCAATGATGGTGCCTTGCTACGGCAGGAGATTCTTCTTCTACCTTCTCATCTCACCAACTTCAATCAAGGGGGAAACTATTGTGATGATCAACTGCTGACTAACCCTCATGATAATATTGTGCGCGAGTCTTGTGATGATGCAGAAGAACACAACGAAGAAAATGGGGAAAATTGCGAGCAAAACAGTGTAGAAATCAGGTCTACAGGGGCTCATTTTATGTGCCCACAACCGGGGGACATATCCTCCTCGGGATCGCCACGGCTGACATCCGTCAGTGGATCTACACCGGGATCCGGAGCGCCAGTGGGGCCAGAGATAGCGCCGGGCACCGCACGCGCCAGCAGCGAGTCCCCGTCTGGCACGCGGCGTGATGCAACCCGCCCAGACGATGCCATCAAGCCGCACCAATCGCCTTCTGCCACGTGTCCATCGGTCGCCCGGCTTGGTGATCCGCCGCGCGTCTATACGCGTCGCCCGCGCCAGCAGACAGGCGCAGACTTGGAGGCGCCAATCAGACCGAGATTCGGCATTGGTCCTGTCAGGCATGTGACCTTCTCGTGGCACGGAGCTGATCCGGGTGGACCCACGCCATCATCAGGGAATGATGAGGCCCGGGACTTGCGCAACAGCCACGCCTTCTCCCGATGCCACAGAAGATCCAGCTACCTCGGGATCGCCGGCTGGAGGGCTGGGATCAGCTGCTGATCCTATCGGATTTATTCTTAATTGCTTGCCGATCATCGGGCAAGTCAACCAAAGTCCATACTTTGTTCTCATACATGGATCCCATCTCAGATTCATGGCTTCAAGCCACTTTGCGGAATCTAGGCTCACCATCGCTTTTTCATAGTTCGTAGGTTCATCATGATCTAGCAGCATGATTTCCAGAACAGGATTACCGTACCACTCTGGCGCGGATCTCACTCTGGTTGATCTACGAGGTTCAGTAGTATCTTGTTCTGAAGTTTCATGATCATTATCATTAACTTCCTCATTTATTGGTGTAGGTGTCACAGAAACAGTTTTCTGTGATGTACTACTTTCCAACAAGGGAGCAGGTACAGTTACCTCGTCAAGTTCTACTTTCCTCTCACTCACTTCTTTCGAGAGAAACTCCTTCTCCAAAAAGTTTCCGAATTTAGCAACAAAAGTCTTGCCTTCGGATTTGTGATAGAAGGTGTATCTGTTGGGTTTCGTAGTAATTTCAAAAAATTTCCTATGCACACGCAAGATCATGTGATGCATAGCAACGAGAGGGGAGAGTGCTGTCAACGTACCCACGCAGACCGACTGCGGAAGCGTTGACACAACATAGAGGAAGTAGTCGTACGTCTTCACAATCCAACCGATCAAGCACCAAAACTGCGGCACCTCTGAGTTCGAGCACATGTTCAGCTCGATGATGATCCCCGGACTCCGATCCAGCAAAGTGTCGGGGAAGAGTTCCGTCAGCACAACGGCGTGGTGACGATCTTGATGCACTACAGCAGCAGGGCTTCACCTAAACTCCGCTACAGTATTATCAAGGAATATGGTGGCTGGGGGCACCGCACACGGCTAAGGAATAGATCACGTGGATCAACTTGTGTGTTCTAGGGTGCCTCTACCTCAATATATAAAGGACTAGAGGGGGGAGGCTGGCCGGCCACAGGAGGCACGCCAGGAGAGTCCTACTCCCTCTAGGAGTAGGATTCCCCCCCCCCAATCCTAGTTGGAATAGGACTCCTTGAGGGGGAAAGAGAGAGAGGGGGCCGGCCACCTCTCCTAGTCCTAGGGGGAGGCGCACAACCACCTTGGGCTGCCCCTTTCTCCTTTCCACTAAAGCCCACTAAGGCCCATATAGCTCCCGGGGGGTTCCGGTAACCTCCCGGTACTACGGTAAAATCCCGATTTCACCCGGAACACTTCCGATATCCAAACATAGGCTTCCAATATATCAATCTTTATGTCTCGACCATTTTGAGACTCCTCGTCATGTCCGTGATCACATCCGGGACTCCAAACAACCTTCGGTACATCAAAATGCATAAACTCATAATATAACTGTCATCGTAACCTTAAGCGTGCGGACCCCACGGGTTCGAGAACAATGTAGACATGACCGAGACACGTCTCCGGTCCATAACCAATTGCGGGACCTGGATGCCCATATTGGCTCCTACATATTCTACGAAGATCTTTATCGGTCAGACCGCATAACATCATATGTTGTTCCCTTTGTCATCAGTATGTTACCTTGCCTGAGATTCAATCGTCGGTATCCCATACCTAGTTCAATCTCGTTGCCGGCAAGTCTCTTTACTCGTTCTGTAATACATCATCCGCAACTAACTCATTTAGTTGTACTGCTTGCAAGGCTTAAGTGATGTGCATTACCGAGAGGGCCCAGAGATACCTCTCCGACAATCGGAGTGACAAAACCTAATCTCGAAATACGCCAACCCAACATCTACCTTTGGAGACACCTGTAATGCTCCTTTATAATCACCCAGTTACATTGTGACGTTTGGTAGTACCCAAAGTGTTCCTCCGGTAAACGGGAGTTGCATAATCTCATAGTTATAGGAACATGTATAAGTCATGAAGAAAGCAATAGCAACATACTGAACGATCGGGTGCTAAGCTAATGGAATGGGTCATGTCAATCAGATCATTCTCTTAATGATGTGATCCCGTTAATCAAATAACAACTCATTGTTCATGGTTAGGAAACATAACCATCTTTGATTAACGAGCTAGTCAAGTAGAGGTATACTAGTGACACTTTGTTTGTCTATGTATTCACACATGTATTATGTTTCCGGTTAATACAATTCTAGCATGAATAATAAACATTTATCATGATTATAAGGAAATAAATAATAACTTTATTATTGCCTCTAGGGCATATTTCCTTCAGTCTCCCACTTGCACTAGAGTCAATAATCTAGATTACACCGTAATGATTCTAACACCCATGGAGCCTTGGTGCTGATCATGTTTTGCTCGTGGTA
The DNA here is from genome assembly GCF_018294505.1 of Triticum aestivum. Taxonomy (NCBI): domain Eukaryota; kingdom Viridiplantae; phylum Streptophyta; class Magnoliopsida; order Poales; family Poaceae; genus Triticum; species Triticum aestivum. The sequence continues at coordinate 31,343,437 of NC_057812.1, forward strand.
GAGGCTTAGTCAACGGGTCTGCAACATTCAGATCCGTATGTATCTTGCAAATCTCTATGTCTCCCACCTGGACTAGATCCCGGATGGAATTGAAGCGTCTCTTGATGTGCTTGGTTCTCTTGTGAAATCTGGATTCCTTTGCCAAGGCAATTGCACCAGTATTGTCACAAAAGATTTTCATTAGACCCGATGCACTAGGTATGACACCTAGATCAGATATGAACTCCTTCATCCAGACTCCTTCATTTGCTGCTTCCGAAGCAGCTATGTACTCCACTTCACATGTAGATCCCGCTACGACGCTTTGTTTAGAACTGCACCAACTGACAGCTCCACCGTTTAATGTAAACACGTATCCGGTTTGCGATTTAGAATCGTCTGGATCAGTGTCAAAGCTTGCATCAATGTAACCATTTACGACGAGCTCTTTGTCACCTCCATATACGAGAAACATATCCTTAGTCCTTTTCAGGTATTTCAGGATGTTCTTGACCGCTGTCTAGTGATCCACTCCTGGATTACTTTGGTACCTCCCTGCTAGACTTATAGCAAGGCACACATCGGGTCTGGTACACAGCATTGCATACATGATAGATCCTATGGCTGATGCATAAGGAACATCTTTCATATTCTCTCTATCTTCTGCAGTGGTCAGGCATTGAGTCTTACTCAACTTCACACCTTGTAACATAGGCAAGAATCCTTTCTTTGCTTGATCCATTTTGAACTTCTTCAAAATCTTGTCAAGGTATGTGCTTTGTGAAAGTCCAATTAAGCATCTTGATCTATCTCTATAGATCTTTATGCCTAATATGTAAGCAGCTTCACCGAGGTTTTTCATTGAAAAACTCTTATTCAAGTATCCCTTTATGCTATCCAGAAATTCTATATCATTTCCAATTAGTAATATGTCATCCACATATAATATCAGAAATGCTACAGAGCTCCCACTCACTTTCTTGTAAATACAGGCTTCTCCGAAAGTCTGTATAAAACCAAATGCTTTGATCACACTATCAAAGCGTTTATTCCAACTCTGAGAGGCTTGCACCAGTCCATAAATGGATCGCTGGAGCTTGCACACTTTGTTAGCTCCCTTTGGATCGACAAAACCTTCTGGTTGCATCATATACAACTCTTCTTCCAGAAATCCATTCAGGAATGCAGTTTTGACATCCATTTGCCAAATTTCATAATCATAAAATGTGGCAATTGCTAACATGATTCGGACAAACTTAAGCATCGCTATGGGTGAGAAGGTCTCATCGTAGTCAACCCCTTGAACTTGTCGAAAACCTTTTGCGACAAGTCGAGCTTTGTAGACAGTAACATTACTGTCAGCGTCGGTCTTCTTCTTAAATATCCATTTATTCTCAATTGCTTGCCGATCATCGGGCAAGTCAACCAAGTCCATACTTTGTTCTCATACATGGATCCCATCTCAGATTTCATGGCTTCAAGCCATTTTGCGGAATCTGGGCTCACCATCGCTTCTTCATAGTTCGTAGGTTCATCATGATCTAGTAGCATGATTTCCAATACAGGATTACCGTACCACTCTGGCGCGGATCTTACTCTGGTTGATCTACGAGGTTCAGTAGTATCTTGATCTGAAGTTTCATGATCATTATCATTAGCTTCCTCACTAACTGGTGTAGGTGTCACTGGAACGGTTTTCTGTGATGTACTACTTTCCAGTAATGGAGCAGGTACAGTTACCTCGTCAAGTTCTACTTTCCTCCCACTCACTTCTTTCGAGAGAAACTCCTTCTCTAGAAAGTTTCCGAATTTAGCAACAAAAGTCTTGCCTTCGGATCTGTGATAGAAGGTGTATCCAATAGTTTCCTTTGGATATCCTATGAAGACACATTTCTCCGATTTGGGTTCGAGCTTATCAGGTTGAAGCTTTTTCACATAAGCATCGCAGCCCCAAACTTTCAGAAACGACAACTTTGGTTTCTTGCCAAACCATAGTTCATAAGGTGTCATCTCAACGGATTTTGATGGTGCCCTATTTAACGTGAATGCGGCCGTCTCTAGAGCGTATCCCCAAAACGATAGCGGTAAATCAGTAAGAGACATCATAGATCGCACCATATCTAGTAAAGTACGATTACAACGTTCGGACACACCATTACGCTGTGGTGTTCCGGGTGGCGTGAGTTGCGAAACTATTCCACAATTTTTCAAATGTACACCAAACTCGTAACTCAAATATTCTCCTCCACGATCAGATCGTAGAAACTTTATTTTCTTGTTACAATGATTTTCAACTTCACTCTGAAATTCCTTGAACTTTTCAAATGTTTCATACTTATGTTTCATTAAGTAGATATACCCATATCTGCTTAAATCATCTGTGAAGGTGAGAAAATAACGATATCCGCCACGAGCCTCAATATTCATCGGACCACATACATCTGTATGTATGATTTCCAACAAATTTGTTGCTCTCTCCATAGTACCGGAGAACGGTGTTTTGGTCATCTTGCCCATGAGGCACGGTTCACAAGTACCAAGTGATTCATAATCAAGTGGTTCCAAAAGTCCATCAGAATGGAGTTTCTTCATACGCTTTACACCGATATGCCCTAAACGGCAGTGCCACAAATAAGTTGCACTCTCATTATCAACTCTGCATCTTTTGGCTTCAACATTATGAATATGTGTGTTACTACTATCGAGATTCAACAAGAATAGACCACTCTTCAAGGGTGCATGACCATAAAAGATATTACTCATATAAATAGAACAACCATTATTCTCTGATTTAAATGAATAACCGTCTCACATCAAACAAGATCAAGATATAATGTTCATGCTTAACGCTGGCACCAAATAACAATTATTTAGGTCTAATACTAATCCCGAAGGTAGATGTAGAGGTAGCGTGTCGACTGCGATCACATCGACTTTGGAACCGTTTCCCACGCGCATCGTAACCTCGTCCTTAACCAATCTTCGCTTGATCCGTAGTCCCTGTTTCGAGTTGCAAATATTAGCAACAAAACCAGTATCAAATACCCAGGTGCTACTGCGAGCATTAGTAAGGTACACATCAATAACATGTATATCACATATACCTTTGTTCTGAAGGAAATATGCCCTAGAGGCAATAATAAAGTTATTATTTATTTCCTGATATCATGATAAATGTTTATTATTCATGCTAGAATTGTATTAACCGGAAACATAATACATGTGTGAATACATAGACAAACATAGTGTCACTAGTATGCCTCTACTTGACTAGCTCGTTAATCAAAGATGGTTATGTTTCCTAACCATGAACAATGAGTTGTTATTTGATTAACGGGATCACATCATTAAGAGAATGATCTGATTGACATGACCCATTCCATTAGCTTAGCACCCGATCGTTTAGTATGTTGCTATTGCTTTCTTCATGACTTATACATGTTTCTATAACTATGAGATTATGCAACTCCCGTTTACCGGAGGAACATTTTGGGTACTACCAAACGTCACAACATAACTGGGTGATTATAAAGGAGTACTACAGGTGTCTCCAATGGTACATGTTGGGTTGGCGTATTTCGAGATTAGGTTTTGTCACTCTGATTGTCGGAGAGGTATCTCTGGGCCCTCTCGGTAATGCACATCACATAAGCCTTGCAAGCATTACAACTAATATGTTAGTTGTGAGATGATGTATTACGGAACGAGTAAAGAGACTTGCCGGTAACGAGATTGAACTAGGTATTGGATACTGACGATCGAATCTCGGGCAAGTAACATACCGATGACAAAGGGAACAACGTATGTTGTTATGCGGTCTGACCGATAAAGATCTTCGTAGAATATGTAGGAGCCAATATGGGCATCCAGGTCCTGCTATTGGTTATTGACCGGAGACGTGTCTCGGTCATGTCTACATTGTTCTCGAACCCGTAGGGTCCGCACGCTTAAGGTTACGATGACAGTTATATTATGAGTTTATGCATTTTGATGTACCGAAGGTTGTTCGGAGTCCCGGATGTGATCACGGACATGACGAGGAGTCTCGAAATGGTCCAGACATAAAGATTGATATATTGGAAGCCTATGTTTGGATATCGGAAGTGTTCCGGGTGAAATCGGGATTTTACCGGAGTACCAGGAGGTTACCGGAACCCCCCGGGAGCTATATGGGCCTTAGTGGGCTTTAGTGGAAAGGAGAAAGGGGCAGCCCAAGGTGGTTGTGCGCCTCCCCCTTCCCCTAGTCCTATTAGGACTAGGAGAGGTGGCCGGCCCCGTCTCTCTCTTCCCCCCCTCAAGGAATCCTATTCCAACTAGGATTGGGGGGGAATCCTACTCCCAGAGGGAGTAGGACTCTCCTGGCGCACCCCTTGTGGCCGGCCAGCGTCCCCCCTTTGGTCCTTTATATACTGAGGTAGAGGCACCCTAGAACACACAAGTTGATCCACGTGATCTATTCCTTAGCCGTGTGCGGTGCCCCAGCCACCATATTCCTCGATAATACTGTAGCGGAGTTTAGGCGAAGCCCTGCTGCTGTAGTGCATCAAGATCGTCACCACGCCGTCGTGCTGACGGAACTCTTCCTCGACACTTTGCTGGATCGGAGTCCGGGGATTGTCATCGAGCTGAACGTGTGCTCGAACTCGGAGGTGCCGTAGTTTCGGTACTTGATCGGTTGGACCGTGAAGACGTACGACTACTTCCTCTACATTGCGTCAACGCTTCCGCAGTCGGTCTGCGTGGGTACGTAGACAACACCCTCCCATCTCGTTGCTATGCATCACATGATCTTGCGTGTGCGTAGGAAAATTTTTGAAATTACTACGAAACCCAACAGTGTTATCAGAGCCTAGGTTGTTTATGTTGATGTTATATGCACGAGTAGAATACAAGTGAGTTGTGGGCGATATAAGTCATACTGCCTACCAGCATGTCATACTTTGGTTCGGCGGCATTGTTGGACGAGACGACCCGGACCAACATTACGCGTACGCTTACGCGAGACCGGTTTCCCCGACGTGCTTTGCACATAGGTGGCTTGCGGGCGACAGTCTCTCCAACTTTAGTTGAACCAAGTGTGGCTACGCCCGGTCCTTGCGAAGGTTAAAACGGAGTCTATTTGACAAACTATCGTTGTGGTTTTGATGCGTAGGTGAGATTGGTTCTTGCTTAAGCCCGTAGTAGCCACGTAAAACTTGCAACAACAAAGTAGAGGACGTCTAACTTGTTTTTGCAGGGCATGTTGTGATTTGATATGGTCAAGACATGATGCTGAATTTTATTGTAGGAGATGATCATGTTTTGTAACCGAGTTATCGGCAACTGGCAGGAGCCATATGGTTGTCCCTTTATTGTATGCAATGCAATCGCGATGTAATGCTTTACTTTATTACTAAGCGGTAGTGATAGTCGTAGAAGCATAAGATTGGCGAGACGGCAACGATGCTACGATGGAGATCAAGGTGTCGCGCCGGTGACGATGGTGATCACGACGGTGCTTCGGAATGGAGATCACAAGCACAAGATGATGATGGCCATATCATATCACTTATATTGATTGCATGTGATGTTTATCCTTTTATGCATCTTATCTTGCTTTGATTGACGGTAGCATTATACGATGATCTCTCACTAAATTATCAAGAAGTGTTCTCCCTGAGTATGCACCGTTGCGAAAGTTCTTCGTGCTGAGACACCACGTGATGATCGGGTGTGATAGGTTCTACGTTCAAATACAACGGGTGCAAAACAGTTGCACACGCAGAATACTCAGGGTATACTTGACGAGCCAAGCATATACAGATATGTCCTCGGAACATGGAGACCGAAAGGTCGAGCGTGAATCATATAGTAGATATGATCAACATAACGATGTTCACCATTGAAAACTACTCCATCTCACGTGATGATCGGTTATGGTTTAGTTGATTTGGATCACATAATCACTTAGAGGATTAGAGGGATGTCTATCTAAGTGGGAGTTCTTTAATTAATTTGATTAACTGAACTTTAATTTATCATGAACTTAGTCCTGGTAGTATTAGCATATCTATGTTGTGGATCAATAGCTCGCGTTGTTGCTTTCATATGTTTATTTTTGATATGTTCCTAGAGAAAATTGTGTTGAAAGATGTTAGTAGCAATGATGCGGATTGGATCCGTGATCTGAGGTTTATCCTCATTGCTGCACAGAAGAATTATGTCCTTGATGCACCGCTAGGTGACAGACCTATTGCAGGAGCAGATACATATGTTATGAACGTTTGGCTAGCTCAATATGATGACTACTTGATAGTTTAAGTGCACCATGCTTAACGGCTTAGAATCGGGACTTCAAAGACGTTTTGAATGTCATGGACCCTATGAGATGTTCCAGGAGTTGAAGTTAATATTTCAAGCAAATACCCGAGTTGAGAGATATGAAGTCTCCAACAAGTTCTATAGCTAAAAGATGGAGGAGAATCGCTCAACTAGTGAGCATGTGCTCAGATTGTCTGGGTACTACAATCGCTTGAATCAAGTGGGAGTTAATCTTCCAGATAAGATAGTGATTGACAGAATTCTCTAGTCACCATCACCAAGTTAGTAGAGCTTCGTGATGAACTATAATATGCAAGGGATAACGGAAACAACTCCCAAGCTCTTCGTGATGCTGAAATCAACGAAGGTAGAAATCAAGAAAAACATCAAGTGTTGATGGTTGACAAGATCACTAGTTTCAAGAAAAGGGCAGAGGGAAGAAGGGGAACTTCAAGAAGAACAGCAAGCAAGTTGCTGCTCAAGTGAAGAAGCCCAAGTCTGGTCCTAAGCCTGAGACTAAGTGCTTCTACTGCAAAGGGACTGGTCACTGGAAGCGGAACTACCCCAAGTGATTGGTGGATAAGAAGGATGGCAAAGTGAACATAAGTATATTTGATATACATGTTATTGATGTGTACTTTACTAGTGTTTATAGCAAACCCTCAGTATTTGATACTAGTTCAGTTGCTAAGATTAGTAACTCGAAACGGGAGTTGCAGAATAAACAGAGACTAGTTAAGGGTGAAGTGACGATGTGTGTTGGAAGTGGTTCCAAGATTGATATGATCATCATCGCACACTCCCTATAATTTCGAGATTAGTGTTGAACCTAAATAAGTGTTATTTGGTGTTTGCGTTGAGCATGAATATGATTTGATCATGTTTATTGTAATACGGTTATTCATTTAAGTAAGAGAATAAATTGTTGTTCTGTTTATATGAATAAAACCTTATATGGTTACACACCCAATGAAAATAGTTCGTTGGATCTCGATCGTAGTGATACACATAATCATAATATTGAAACCAAAAGATGCAAAGTTAATAATGATAGTGCAACTTATTTGTGGCACTGCCGTTTAGGTCATATTGGTGTAAAGCGCATGAAGAAACTCCATGCTGATGGGCTTTTGGAATCACTTGATTATGAATCAGTTGATGCTTGCGAACCATGCCTCATGGGCAAGATGACTAAAACTCTGTTCTTCGGAACAATGGAGCGAGCAACAGATTTGTTGGAAATCATACATACTGATGTATGTGGTCCGATGAATATTGAGGCTCGCGACAAGTATCATTATTTTCTAATCTTCACAGATGATTTGAGCAGATATGAGTATATCTACTTGATGAAACATAAGTCTGAAACATTTGAAAAGTTCAAAGAATTTCAGAGTGAAGTGAAAAATCATCGTAACAAGAAAATAAAGTTTCTACGATCTGATCGTAGAAAAGAGTATTTGAGTTACGAGTTTGGCCTTCAGTTAAAAACAATGTGAAATAGTTTCACTACTCATGCCACCTGGAACACCACAATTGAATGGTGTGTCCGAACGTCATAACCGTACTTTATTGGATATAGTGCAATCTATGATGTCTCTTACCGATCTACCACTATCATTTTGGGGTTATGCATTAGAGACAGTTGCATTCACGTTAAATAGGGCACCATCTAAATCCGTTGAGACGACACCGAATGAACTATGGTTTGGCAAGAAACCTAAGCTGTCGTTTCTTAAAGTTTGGGACTGCGATGCTTATGTGAAAAAGTTTTAACATGATAAGCTCGAACCCAAATCGGAGAAGTAAATCTTCATAGGATATCCAAAGGAAACTATTGGATACACCTTCTATCACAGATCCGAAGGCAAGACTTTTGTTGCTAAATTCGGAAACTTTCTAGAGAAGGAGTTTCTCTCGAAAGAAGTGAGTGGGAGGAAAGTAGAAAACTTGATAAGGTAATTGTACCTTCTCCCTTATTGGAAAGTAGTTCATCACAGAAATCTGTTCATGTGACTACTACACCAATTAGTGAGGAAGCTAATGATGATGATCATGTAACTTCAGATCAAGTTACTACCGAATCTCGTAGGTAAACCAGAGTGAGATCCGCACCAGAGTGGTACGGTAATCCTGTTCTGGAAGTCATGTTACTAGACCATGACGAACTTGCGAAACTATGAGGAAGCGATGATGAGCCCAGATTCCGCAAAATGGTTTGAGGCCATGAAATCTGAGATATGATCCATGTATGAGAACAAAGTATGGACTTTGATGGATTTGCCCGATGATCGGCAAGCCATAGAAAATAAATGGATCTTCAAGAGGAAGACGGACGCTGATAGTAGTGTTACTATCTACAAAGCTAGAATTGTCGCAAAAGGTTTTCGACAAGTTCAAGGTGTTGACTACGATGAGAGTTCTCACTCGTATCTATGCTTAAGTCTGTCCGAATCATGTTAGCAATTGCCGCATTTTATGAAATCTGGCAAATGGATAAACAAAACTGCATTCCTTAATGGATTTAATAAAGAAGAGTTGTATATGATGCAACTAGAAGGTTTTGTCAATCCGAAAGGTGCTAACAAAATGTGCAAGCTCCAGCGATCCATCTATGGACTGGTGCAAGCATCTCGGAGATGGAATATACGCTTTGATAAGTTGATCAAAGCATATAGTTTTATACAGACTTGCGATGAAGACTGTATTTGCAAGAAAGTGAGTGGGAGCACTACAGCATTTCTGATAAGTATATGTGAATGACATATTGTTGATCGGAAATAATGTAGAATTATTCTGTAAAGCATAAAGGAGTGTTTGAAAGGAGTTTTTCAAAAGAAAGACTTCGGTGAAGCTGCTTACATATTGAGCTTCAAGATCTATAGAGATAGATCAAGACGCTTGATAAGTTTTTCAATGAGTACATACCTTGACAAGATTTTGAAGTAGTTCAAGAATGGAGCAGTCAAAGAAAAGGTTCTTGCCTGTATTACAAGGTGTGAAGTTGAGTAAGACTCAAAGCCCGACCATGGCAGAAGATAGAAAGAGAATGAAAGTCATTCCCTATGCCTCAGTCATAGGTTCTATAAAGTATGCCATGTTGTGTACCAGATCTATTGTATACCCTGCACTGATTTGGCAAGGAAGTACAATAGTGATATAGGAGTAGATCACTGGACAGCGGTCAAGATTATCCTTAGTAGAATAAGGAAATATTTCTAGATTATGGAGGTGAAAAAAGGTTCGTCGTAAAAAGTTACGTCGATGCAAGTTTTGACACGGATCTGGATGACTCTAAGTCTCGATCTAGATACATATTGAAAGTGGGAGCAATTAGCTAGAGTAGCTCCGTGCAGAGCATTGTAGACATAGAAAATTGCAAAATACATAACGGATCTGAATGTGAAAGACCGTTGACTAAGATTCTCTCACAAGCAAAACATGATCGCACCTTAGTACTCTTTGGGTGTTAATCACATAGCGATGTGAACTAGATTACCGAATCTAGTAAACCCTTTGGGTGTTGGTCACATGACGATGTGAACTATAGGTGTTAATCACATGATGATGTGAAGTATCAATGTTAATCACATGGTGATGTGATCTAGATTATTGACTCTAGTGCAAGTGGGAGACTGAAGGAAATATGCCCTAGAGGCAATAATAAAGTTATTATTTATTTCCTTATATCATGATAAATGTTTATTATTCATGCTAGAATTGTATTAACCGGAAACATAATACATGTGTGAATACATAGACAAACATAGTGTCACTAGTATGCCTCTACTTGACTAGCTCGTTAATCAAAGATGGTTATGTTTCCTAACCATGAACAATGAGTTGTTATTTGATTAACGGGATCACATCATTAGTGAATGATCTGATTGACATGACCCATTCCATTAGCTTAGCACCCGATCGTTTAGTATGTTGCTATTGCTTTCTTCATGACTTATACATGTTCCTATAACTATGAGATTATGCAACTCCCGTTTACCGGAGGAACACTTTGGGTACTACCAAACGTCACAACGTAACTGGGTGATTATAAAGGAGTACTACAGGTGTCTCCAAAGGTACATGTTGGGTTGGCGTATTTCGAGATTAGGTTTTGTCACTCCGATTGTCGGAGAGGTATCTCTGGGCCCTCTCGGTAATGCACATCACATAAGCCTTGCAAGCATTACAACTAATATGTTAGTTGTGAGATGATGTATTACGGAACGAGTAAAGAGACTTGCCGGTAACGAGATTGAACTAGGTATTGGATACCGACGATCGAATCTCGGGCAAGTAACATACCGATGACAAAGGGAACAACGTATGTTGTTATGCGGTCTGACCGATAAAGATCTTCGTAGAATATGTAGGAGCCAATATGGGCATCCAGGTCCCGCTATTGGTTATTGACCGGAGACGTGTCTCGGTCATGTCTACATTGTTCTCGAACCCGTAGGGTCCGCACGCTTAAGGTTACGATGACAGTTATATTATGAGTTTATGCATTTTGATGTACCGAAGGTTGTTCGGAGTCCCGGATGTGATCACGGACATGACGAGGAGTCTCGAAATGGTCGAGACATAAAGATTGATATATTGGAAGCCTATGTTTGGATATCGGAAGTGTTCCGGGTGAAATCGGGATTTTACCGGAGTACCGGGAGGTTACCGGAACCCCCCGGGAGCTATATGGGCCTTAGTGGGCTTTAGTGGAAAGGAGAAAGGGGCAGCCCAAGGTGGCTGTGCGCCTCCCCCCTTCCCCTAGTCCTATTAGGACTAGGAGAGGTGGCCGGCCCCCTCTCTCTCTTTCCCCCCTCAAGGAATCCTATTCCAACTAGGATTGGGGGGGGGGGGGAATCCTACTCCCAGAGGGAGTAGGACTCTCCTGGTGCACCCCTTGTGGCCGGCCAGCCTCCCCCCCTTTGGTCCTTTATATACTGAGGTAGAGGCACCCTAGAACACACAAGTTGATCCACGTGATCTATTCCTTAGCCGTGTGCGGTGCCCCAGCCACCATATTCCTCGATAATACTGTAGCGGAGTTTAGGCGAAGCCCTGCTGCTGTAGTGCATCAAGATCGTTACCACGCCGTCGTGCTGACGGAACTCTTCCTCGACACTTTGCTGGATCGGAGTCCGGGGATCGTCATAGAGCTGAACGTGTGCTCGAACTCGGAGGTGTCGTAGTTTCGTTACTTGATCGGTTGGATCGTGAAGACGTACGACTACTTCCTCTATGTTGCGTCAACGCTTCCGCAGTCGGTCTACGTGGGTACGTAGACAACACTCTCCCATCTCGTTGCTATGCATCACTTGATCTTGCGTGTGCGTAGGAAATTTTTTGAAATTATTACGAAACCCAACATGTTCACCTTGCCATCCTTCTTATCCGCCAAATACTTGGGGCAGTTCCGCTTCCAGTGACCAGTCTGCTTGCAATAGAAGCACTCAGTTTCAGGCTTAGGTCCAGGTTTGGGTTTCTTCTCTTGAGTAGCAACTTGCTTGCCGTTCTTTTTGAAGTTCCCCTTCTTCTTCCCTTTGCCCTTTTTCTTGAAACTAGTGGTCTTGTTGACCATCAACACTTGATGCTCCTTCTTGATTTCTACCTCCGCAGCTTTCAGCATTGCGAAGAGCTCGGGAATAGTCTTGTTCATCCCTTGCATATTATAGTTCATCACGAAGCTCTTGTAGCTTGGTGGCAGTGATTGAAGAATTCTGTCAATGACGCAGTCATCTGGAAGATTAACTCCCAATTGAATCAAGTGATTATTATACCCAAACATTTTGAGTATATGCTCATTGACAGAACTATTCTCCTCCATCTTGCAGCTATAGAACTTATTGGAGACTTCATATCTCTCAATCCGGGCATTTGCTTGAAATATTAACTTCAACTCCTGGAACATCTCATATGCTCCATGACGTTCAAAACGTCGTTGAAGTCCTGATTCTAAGCCGTAAAGCATGGCACACTGAACTATCGAGTAGTCATCAGCTTTGCTCTGCCAGACGTTCATAACATCCGGCGTTGCTCCTGCAGCAGGCCTGGCACCCAGCGGTGCTTCCAGGACGTAATTCTTCTGTGCAGCAATGAGGATAATCCTCAAGTTACGGACCCAGTCCGTGTAATTGCTACCATCATCTTTCAACTTTTCTTTCTCAAGGAACGCATTAAAATTCAATGGAACAACAGCACGAGCCATCTATCTACAATCAAACATAAACAAGCAAGATACTAATCAGGTACTAAGTTTCATGATAAATTTAAGTTCAGTTAATCAAATTAATTGAAGAACTCCCACTTAGATAGACATCCCTCTAATCCTCTAAGTGATTACGTGATCCAAATCAACTACACCATAACCGATCATCACGTGAGATGGAGTAGTTTTCAATGGTGAACATCGTTATGTTGATCATATCTACTATATGATTCACGCTCGACCTTTCGGTCTCCATGTTCCGAGGCCATATCTGTATATGCTTGGCTCGTCAAGTATAACCTGAGTATTCCGCGTGTGCAACTGTTTTGCACCCGTTGTATTTGAACGTAGAGCCTATCACACCCGATCATCACGTGGTGTCTCAGCATGAAGAACTTTCGCAACGGTGCATACTCAGGGAGAACACTTCTTGATAATTTAGTGAGAGATCATCTTATAATGCTACCGTCAATCAAAGCAAGATAAGATGCATAAAAGATAAACATCACATGCAATCAATATAAGTGATATGATATGGCCATCATCATCTTGTGCCTGTGATCTCCATATCCGAAGCACCGTCATGATCACCATCGTCACCGGCGCGACACCTCGATCTCCATCGTAGCATCGTTGTCGTCTCGCCAATCTTATGCTTCCACGACTATCGCTACCGCTTAGTGATAAAGTAAAGCATTACATCGCGATTGCATTGCATACAATAAAGCGACAACCATATGGCTCCTGCCAGTTGCCGATAATTCGGTTACAAAACATGATCATCTCATACAATAAAATTCAGCATCATGCCTTGACCATATCACATCACAACATGCCCTGCAAAAACAAGTTAGACGTCCTCTACTTTGTTGTTGCAAGTTTTACGTGGCTGCTACGGGCTTAAGCAAGAACCAATCTCACCTACGCATCAAAACCACAACGATAGTTTGTCAAATAGACTCCGTTTTAACCTTCGCAAGGACCGGGCGTAGCCACACTTGGTTCAACTAAAGTTGGAGAGACAGTCGCCCGCAAGCCACCTGTGTGCAAAGCACGTCGGGAGAACCGGTCTCGCGTAAGCGTACGCGTAATGTCGGTCCGGGTCATCTCATCCAACAATACCGCCGAACCAAAGTATGACATGCTGGTAGGCAGTATGACTTATATCGCCCACAACTCACTTGTGTTTTACTCGTGCAAATAACATCAAACCATAAAACCTAGGCTCGGATGCCACTGTTGGGGAACGTAGTAATTTCAAAAAAAATCTACGCACACGCAAGATCATGGTGATGCACAGCAACGAGAGGGGAGAGTGTTGTCTAGTACCCATGCAAACCGACTGCAGAAGCGTTGATGCAACATAGAGGAAGTAGTCGTACGTCTTCCGGATCCGACCGATCCAAGCACCGTTACTCCGGCACCTCCGAGTTCTTAGCACACGTACAGCTCGATGACGATCCCCGGGCTCCGATCCAGCAAAGCTTCGGGGATGAGTTCCGTCAGCACGACGGCGTGGTGACGATCTTGATGTTCTACCGTCGCAGGGCTTCGCCTAAGCACTGCTACAATATGATCAAGGTGGAATATGGTGGCAGGGGGCACCGCACACGGCTAAGGAACAATCTCAATGATCAACTTGTGTGTCTAGAGGTGCCCCCTGCCTCCGTATATAAAGGAGCCAAGGGGGAGGGGGCCGCCAGCCAGGAGGAGGGCACGGGAGGAGTCCTACTCCTACCGGGAGTAGGACTCCCCCCCCCCCCCCCCGCAATCCTAGTTGGATTAGGATTCCCCGAGGGGGAAAGAGAGAGAGGGGGCCGACCACCTCTCCTAGTCCTAATAGGACTAGGGGAGGGGGGAGGCGCGCGGCCCATCATGGGCTGCCCCTTCTCCTTTCCACTAAAGCCCACTAAGGCCCATTTAGCTCCCGGGGGGTTCCGGTAACCTCCCGGTACTCCGGTAAAATCCCGATTTTACCCGGAACACTTCCGATATCCAAATAGGCTTCCAATATATCAATCTTTATGTCTCGACCATTTCGAGACTCCTCGTCATGTCCGTGATCACATCCGGGACTCCGAACAATCTTCGGTACATCAAAATGCATAAACTCATAATATAACTGTCATCGTAACGTTAAGCGTGCGGACCCTACGGTTCGAGAATAATGCAGACATGACTGAGACACATCTCCGATCAATAACCAATAGCGGGACCTGGATGCCCATATTGGCTCCTACATATTCTACGAAGATCTTTATCGGTCAGACCGCATAACAACATACGTTGTTCCCTTTGTCATCGGTATGTTACTTGCCCGAGATTCGATCGCCGGTATCCAATACCTAGTTCAATCTCGTTACCGGCAAGTCTCTTTACTCGTTCTGTAATACATCATCCCGCAACTAACTCTTTAGTTGCAATGCTTGCAAGGCTTATGTGATGTGCATTACCGAGAGGGCCCAGAGATACCTCTCCGACAATCGGAGTGACAAATCCTAATCTCGAAATATGCCAACCCAACATCTACCTTTGGAGACACATGTAGAGCTCCTTTATAATCACCCAGTTACGTTGTGACGTTTGGTAGCACACAAAGTGTTCCTCCGGTAAACGGGAGTTGCATAATCTCATAGTCATAGGAACATGTATAAGTCATGAAGAAAGCAATAGCAACATACTAAACGATCGGGTGCTAAGCTAATAAAATGGGTCATGTCAATTAGATCATTCAACTAATGATGTGATCTCGTTAATCAAATAACAACACGTTGTTCATGGTTAGGAAACATAACCATCTTTGATTAACGAGCTAGTCAAGTAGAGGCATACTAGTGACACTAAGTTTGTCTATGTATTCACACATGTATTATGTTTCCGGTTAATACAATTCTAGCATGAATAATAAACATTTATCATGATATAAGGAAATAAATAATAACTTTATTATTGCCTCTAGGGCATATTTCCTTCACCTCAGGCATACAACAAACGGAAACTTATGTTTCGATCTACACAGTGTGTATTTCTAGGATATAGTCCACAACACAAAGGTGTCAAATGCCTTGAAGTGTCCACCGGCCGTGTCTATATATCTTGAGATTTTGGTTTTGATGAAACCAAACTCCCCTTCGCAGATCTACACCCCAATGATGGTGCCTTGCTACGGCAGGAGATTCTTCTTCTACCTTCTCATCTCACCAACTTCAATCAAGGGGTGATGATCAACTGCTGACTAACCCTCATGATAATATTGTGCGCGAGTCTTGTGATGATGCAGAAGAACACAACGAAGAAAATGGTGAAAATTGCGAGCAAAACAGTGCAGAAATTAGGTCTACAGGGGCTCATTTTATGTGCCCACAACCGGGGGACATATCGTCCTCGGGATCGCCACGGCTGACATCCGTCAGTGGATCTACACCGGGATCCGGAGCGCCAGATAGCGCCGGGCACCGCACGCGCCAGCAGCGAGTCCTCGTCTGGCACGCGGCGTGATGCAACCCGCCCAGATGATGCCACCGAGCCGCGCCAATCGCCTTCTGCCACGTGTCCATCGGTCGCCCAGCTTGGTGATTCGCCGCGCGTCTATACGCGTCGCCCGCGCCAGCAGACAGGCGCGGACTTGGAGGTGCCAATCAGACCGAGATTCGGCATTGGAGCTGATCCGGGTGGACCCACGCCATCATCAGGGAATGATGAGGCCCGGGACTTGCGCAACAGCCACGCCTTCTCCCGATGCCACAGAAGATCCAGCTACCTCGGGATCGCCGGCTGGAGGGCTGGGATCAGCTGCTGATCCTATGGGATCTTCTGCGGCAACTGCTCCAAGTTCATCTCCTGTGCCAGTAACACGTACACCACAACTCATTGGACTGCTGCAAAGCGCATAGTTAGATATGTGAAAGACACTATGAATGTTGGTCTTACTTTCACCAAGTCATCATCTACTCTTGTGAGTGGCTTCTCTGATTCAGACTGGGCAGGGTGTCTTGATGATAGACGCTCCACTGGTGGGTTTGCTATTTTCTTTGGACCCAACCTTGTATCATGGTGTGCAAAGAAACATGCTACAGTGTCACGGTCAAGTACAGAGGCAGGATACAAAGCTCTAGCAAATGCAACAGCAAAAATTATATGGGTGCGGTCAATGCTAAAAGAATTGGGTGTGAAACACACTCCGGTTGCATGTGGTGTGACAATCTTGGTGCCACTTACCTTTCTGCTAATCATGTCTTTCATGCAAGAACTAAACATATAGAGATTAATTTTCATTTTGTCAGGGAAAGAGTTGCCGACGGAAAATTGGAAATTCGTTTTATACATTCCAGAGATCAAGTAGCAGACGGTTTCACAAAGGCATTGCCCACAAGAAGCTTTGAAGAATTCGAGCGTAATCTCAAGTTAAGCAAGTTGTGATTAAGGGAGGATGTTAAACCACATATGTCACGTGGTATGGCTGTCACGTTGGGATGTTCTCACGTCAGGAATAGAGTAGGTTGTTAGGAGATTAGCTAGGATTCTCTCTGTAACCGAACTAGCTTATCCCTATCTCTCTCTATGTCTTTCTTGTATCTCAAGATGTAATCCTCTCCAACCAACTTGTATGCGTATCAGGGATAAGCCCCTGCCTATAAACATGAAGGTGCGCCCCTCAACAGGGGTACGACGCTTACCGCAAGTTTCACAGAGATAATATGAATCAAAGTGTGTAGACTGGAGGCAAATATGTAATACATCATTTGCTTGTTCCAAGTGATTAAAGAGTACGACAATATGATGGTTTGTCCTCCTCAAGATAGAAATATAGAAACAAAGTAATCCATCTATATGATGTTTATATCATCAGTCATCAGTTTGCCATCATCTACAAAGCAAAAAAGACCCAATCTTTCTAAAAAGGGAAAGTAGTGGCTGCACCCACTTTCGGTGCACCCACGCTAGAAAACATAGCAAACAAATTAAAAAGTTCTGAAACTTTGTGGGAATGTCATAAAAAAATGTTATGGGGGCTTGCAAAGTTTGGTGGTCAAAATAACATTGGAGGAGTTCTCTACAAAAAAGACAAAATTACAAAATCTGCTCAAACAGTACACTTACATTTTGACTACTTTTCATTGAATTTGTGTTTTCTGTAGAGAGCTCCATGAATGTTATTTGACCACCAAACTTTGCAAGCGCCCATAACATTTGTTGATAATCATTCACAAAAAGTTTCGGAATTTTTTGAAATGTTTAGCTATATTTCCTTGCGTGGGTGCACTGAGCTGGGGTGTAGAAAAACCACTCTCTTCTAAAAAAGTTTTCATAATGTTTATGTCCATCTCTAAACTGAAGTCGAGATTCAGGAGGAGAGCGACATTCTTCAGTTCCCAGGTTGCGGCTACTACGTTCTGCCGCTGCTAAACTGCGAGAGACATTTTAGGGGCTATAGAGAAGGTTGCAGGTGACCTGAGCTCTGAACTCTGAGCTGATGATCTATGGTGCAATAGTAGGAAGCTAGACCAAGGTGTGGCGGCATCTGACATGGCGGTCTGGTAGAAACCATCAACCATGTCGGCTGCAAGGTTTGCAATGCCAGTTGAGGCCTTACCCATGAAAAAATTCATTAACATAGGACATTCTTTGTACAAACAGAAGTGTATATTGTAAATTGTAATCATAGCATGGTACACATGAGGAATTAGTCGACCTAGCTTAGAGGAAAGTCATTGTTCATCCACAATTTATACATTTGACCGGCATTATTCTCTGTTGTGATCAACTAAAAATATCATGCATATTTGGCCAATGCGAAAACATTTATATAGTCTAATAAGGACCCATGCTGATTTAGGGAGTTTAATTGCATAATTTGACTTAGAAATCTGGATTGCGATCGATTCGAGCCTAATGCCTTCATCAATAGCGTATGACAGAAATCCTTCATGCTCTTATTGCATTATGGTCAGTCTAGTTATTTCTTCATGAGCTACACACCATTCAGCAGCATCACACTTTCTGAGCTGCTAAGTTAACCAAAGTTTCGACTATTGCTTGCTCTGCTACTTTATATACTTTAGACCATTTACACCTTTTGTGTTTGTGTTCCTTTGGTTGGTCCTCAAGTTATGGTGCGATGCTTTGAGTTGTGTGACTTCCGGTGTACCTTTTTGCTAGTGAGGTGAGATTTTAGAAGAAACTGCAAAAGAGATGTGAGTAGTTAGAGCATGGCCATCGGGTGGCTTGAACTAGCTGCCCTGCAGGCCAAGCAGAGCCCCGATCGTCTCTTGCAGGGCAGCCGGCTGCTCCATCAGGAAAAACATGCAAAAAGAGAAGAGAGATAGAGGGAGAGGAAAGGTCGAGGAAAAGGAGGAAGTAGATGACCACGGTGGAAAAGGGAGTGAAAAAGGAAGAAGCCTCATCTTCGTTTTCGTTTGTGTAGGTGGATAGGTTGGGGCATGCCCTTATTCGGATTACGTTGTACTTCTCCAGTCATTAAGCTTACATTGTCCTGAAATGAAAATTGTTTGGCGCTCAAAGTGTGTAGGATGAAGCCATAATTTTCGTGCTCTGAATGCACTGATTAATCAAGTACTAGCTCACTCATATTTCACAGAATGAAGTTAGTGGTTGCTCAATTTTACTTTTATAGATTATGAATCAATAATTCGGATTAATTGCTATTTCCAAATGTGCTTGTGATTATCGATATACCTAAGCCTACCCAGCGGCCTTGGCAGGTTTTTTCCTACTCCCTGTTTACATGTTGCTTTGCCGGACTTGCCGTATATCAGCACTTGTCAAAATAGAAATCAGGTTTCTAAGGTAGTGAGTGATCAGACACACGATCAGCAGGGATGTAAAGTTTTTAGTTGAAAGCGAAGTGCAGTTTCCATAAAGACAGACACAGTAAACGACCAAGACAAGACAACCTTGATATAATCTACAAGTTTGTGGTAGTAACATGTGATGAAAGACTATATGGATGATTACATAGACACATAGTTTGCTTTATGTATTTTTCTCTGGTTATTCTGCTCCATGAGAAAAACTATGTTTTTTTAAGTTATCTTTTGTCTTTACATTGTCCGCTTACTTGTAATCTTTACGATGATGTATCTAGCTTTTATTTATTTTTATGTAGATAATATAAATACCATATGATGGTTGCAATCATCCCTCATTTACATAGCAAGGACTCTTTTGGTTTTTTCGAGACACATCTGATGTTTCAGGTTAAGCTCCACTATGAAGTGTCACACAAGATCCAGCTATACAACATTTGTCCTGCGTCCCCCGTGCATCGCCTCTCGTGCATGGGGGAAACCCCAACCACGCCGCCAGCCGCCCCTCCCCGGTCCTCCCCTGCTTCACCGCGGCCCGAGGGGACACCGGCGAAGCCCGCGTGGTCCATAGGGAAGGTGGTGGCGGGGTGTCCTCGTCGTTTCGCCATTGCCTCGCGCAGATCTTGCGGCGGCCGGTGGCGCGCGGCGGGTTTACGCCGGTGGCTGGCGCCTGCTGCCCATGGGGCGGCGTCCCTCATGGCGGCAGGGCTGCCCCTAAACGGCGCTTGGTGGTGGCCACTTGGCAGCGCATGGGTGGGCCGGATCTGGGCTTCGGGTCTGCGTTCCCGTCGTGGCAGCCCTCGGCCATGGGGCGTGGTCCCGGACGCGCCTAGTGCCGGTGGTGCTGGCCAGGACGCACGCTGGCAGCGCCCTACTTCATCTCGCGTCGTCTCGCTGGCCAGTGGTGGTGGTCATCTTCTTCGTTAGAGTTGGTCGGCCAGAGGCTTGGTGATCGGATCTCGAGATCCATCATCTAGTCCCGGCTGCGAGTTGGGGAGACATGGTTGCCGGTGAAAACCGAGCCAATGGCAAGCGATGGTGGCGTTCTACGTCGTTACCTTGATGGAGGCATCATCGTGTAACTACTGTCGACCCACTCGTGCTGCTCCGGGGAAAACCCTAGGATCTCGTGTTCCGGCTGATCGGACGATGGCGGCACTGCGGTATCGTTTCTCTCTTGGGAGCATCGTTTGTGGAGCAGCGCTGGAAGTCAGAGGCAGGAGGTGGAGCGGCTTCGTCTTGCATGGAGCTTCGGTGGAGATGTCAAGTCATGCCTGACCGACAGGTGCTACGCTTTGTCATGCCTGGTCGGCAGGTGCTACGCACGACAGATCTTCCAAGGACTTCAAGCCGTGTCGGCTGGTGGTACTTGGCAGCATGGCACTGAGGTGTATCAGTGGCGACCGCGACGTGCTCAGCTGTTTGTGCGCAGGGAGGAGGTGCCATTGGGCGCCGTGGTGGCGTCGACGATAGCTAGACCGAGCAAGGTTGATGCATCAGTACAGTTCTGAAGATGGAGCGGTGGTAGTTGGCGGCGGCGGCCTCTGAGAGCACGCCGGACCAGTGTGTGCCCCAGACCCGACAAGTGGCTAGGTCGGGGTCTCAGGTCTTAGATGTTAGGCTTGGCTGCGAGGTCTGTGGTATTAGGTCTGGACTATCTGCATTTCTTCATCAACTGGATAGGAGTAGCGACAGATGTTGCCTAGACGGTGGCTTTAGACTTACTGTTGTATTTCTTTGTAAGGACTTTTGTAAATAATTAATAAAGTGGCTGCATGCATCGTCCAGATGCAGAGGCCGGGAGTCCTCCTCCATTTTTAAAAAAATGAAGTGGCACACTAAACATCCCTTATGGACTATGGAAAAGGAGAGCGACGCACACGTGACCCCACCGACGCCAGGGAGCCAAAAAACCAGCGCCGCCAGCAGCCTCCCTCGGCCATCCTCCTGCCGCCGCTACCGCCGGCGAAGTCCGCGATGGCGGCGGGCCTGGTGCCAAGGCGCTAGGGCGGGCGGATCTGCAGCGGGATCCCCTTGAGGCGGCAAGGGCGTCTCTTGTGGTGCGCCCGTGGGCAGCAGGCAGGGCGGCGCCCCTAGCCTGGGCGGCAGCGGGCACCGGTCCAAGACGGTGATGGGCTTCCCTTCGTGCATGGATGGTGGCAGCACTCCATGGATGAACTGGTGGATGGCTCTGCCTGAAGATGGGTCGCGGTGGCCGCGGATCTGGCGTCCCGTCCAGATCCACCGCGGCGTGGTCTTGGCCGGCCGATGGTGCGTGGAGGGACCGGTGAGGGTATGGAGGATCTCTACCGGAGTACCAGTAGTGGCTTACGTTTTCATGGCGAGACTCCGCACGGTTCTAGCCAGCCACGAGATCAGGATGACACGGCTTCCGGTGAAAATCGTGCCTGACTGCGGTCTTGGCGGACGATGACAGCGTCTCTGGCGTCCCTTCTCGAGGCATCGTTGTTGCAGGTCACGTCAACCTGATCGGGAGGTTCCGGGGGAAACCCTAGATCTGGCTCTATCGGATCGGATGATGTTGACGTTTCGATGTCGTTCTCCTTTCTGGGGGCATCGTTTTGGACCAAGTGCTGGCTGGAGGGGACAAGAGGAGGAGCGGTGTTTCATCTTGTCCATTGATGACGGCGGATCTCGGCGGCGTGGTGCAGTGAAGACTCGGCGCCTGATGAGCGGAGATGGACTCGCGCGGGAGGGTGACACTGCCTGGCGTCGTGGGGGCGTCGGTGGCAGCTAGACCGGGCAAGGTTGATGCAGCGGTACAGCTCTGAAGATGGATTGGTGGCAGGTGGCTGCGGCGGCCTCATACCCGGCAGGCGTCCTGGTTGAGGAGCACACCGGACTGGTGGGTGCCCATACCCGGCAGGCGTCCTGGTTGAGGAGCACACTGGACTGGTGGGTGCCCATACCCGGCAGGCGTCCTGGTTGGGATCTCAAGTCTTAGATGTTAGGTTTGGCTGCGAGGTCTGTTTGGTATTAGGCCTAAACTTTCAGCACCCCTTCATCAACTGGATAGGAATAGCGACAGATATTGCTTAGTCGGTGGCTTTAGTCTTACTGTTGTATGACTTTGTAAGGTCTTGTGTCAATAATTAATAAAATGGCCGTATGCATCGTCCAGATGCAGAGCCCGGGGGTCGTCCTCCTTTTCTAAAAAAACACAAAACATCTCTCATAGAACCCATGAACTTTGTGAATATCACCCGCCATTGATTATAAAATAATTAATAGTACAGACAAGGAGAGCCAAGATGACGAATGTGTACATAACGGCAACTGAGATTTTTCTGTGTGATTTCTAAGGTCGCTAATTTACACCGATGATAACTGCCCAGGTCTTCGAGAAAGGGGTATGCAAGATCACATTCATCTTTAACCAAACTATCGCTCGTGAACAAATATGTTGTTAAATTCATCAGGCTTCGCTTACAGAGCAAACCACGGTTAAATTTGAGAGCTGGTACCTCCCTATAGGTTCTTCTTTCACCATTCCTGGACAAGGATCATGATTAGAATAAGCAAGCTCAACTTTTACAGAGTGTGGTCAGAACTGCATAGTAAAAGAGCCTGAATATGGTAAGACCAACAAAGCTGTGACTACATAATTTCGTCCGCTCAATCATCAGTTTGGAGAAAATGATAAACAACTTTTTCTCTCGGTGAAAATGTGACGATATATTAATTCGAACTGAAAATGAACATTTACCTCAATATGTACACGTGATCCGCATGTGAACAACAGAATATTATCTGCAGGTGGACAACACAGAGAAACACTGTTACTCGTCCTGAACAACACGCCATTCAACAGTGTCACACTTATCATGTGCTAATTTGACTGAAGTTTTGAGCATTGCCCACTCTTTCTCTTTATATATCTCTATATAAACCGTATGCACCTTTTCTATGTTACTTGTGTTGATCATCAGGTTTTGACTATATAATCATTACTGGACTTTTCATGTGTTCTCTTGCTGATGAGTTGAGATTTTAGAAGAAACTGGAATAAATTTTGGACAAACATGGGGTCTGTGAGGGGAGTCTGCCTGCAGATCCAACATACATGCACCTGATTCTCTGACAGATTTTCTGTCCTATTGTAATCCCGGCAAAATGGACCAGTTTTATACCATGGAGAAGTGCTCACTTTGTTCAAGTCAAGTGTGTACAGTGTTCCCCTTTGAGAAGCGCTTAGTGTGTCCATTAGGAGAAGATGAATCCAATTGTGTAGAGTGGAGGCAAGTATGTAATTCATCATTTGCTTCTTCCAAGTAATTAAAGAGCAGGGCAGTATGATAGTTCTCCCTCCTCCAATAGAGAATATAGAAATGAAGTTATCCATCCACACAATGTTTATATTATCAATTTGTCATCATCCATTAATGCAAACACCCGGTCTTTAGATGTTAGGTCGCTTTGGTTGTTATTTAGGCTGTGAGTTCATATCTTGGCACGCTGTGTCTGGGAGTGTTCTTTGTCTATAATAAGTCCATCTGGAATGAGAATTTGGACGAGAAGCCCTCCCGTCCCTCGCGTCGCCCCTAGGGCGACTCGGGGGAGTCTAGGGTTTTCCCCCGCCGCCTCCCCCCACCTCCCTCACCCCCTTGCCGCCACCGGAGGCGAACGCCGGGAAAGCCCGCGCGGGCGTCGGGGAAGGTGGCAGCGGGGTCTTCGGCGCTTCTTCGCGGAGGCCATCGGATCCAGGGGCGGCGGCCCCTACTGGCGTGGCGTGCGGCGTGCCTGAGGGTTCGGCCGTGAGGACGGCGAGCCGCAGGCGTGCCAGATCTGGAGGTATTGCCCCCCTTCCCTTCCATGCATCCCTTCCCAGTCCCTGGTTCGGTTTGGATCTTGCCGGATCCAACTCCGGTGTCTTCTGGTGGAGCAGATCGGTGTCCGGGAGAAACCTTGGCCGCCTTGGCTGGCCGGCAGCGGCTACGCCGTTTTTTGGCGCCGCTTTCCTCCTTGGGAGCGCTGCTGAGGGCACCATCTCTCCACTCCGACCCATGTTTGGGTGAAAGCCCAAGATCCGGTGCGGATTGGGCGTCGGCGGCGCCCTGTGCACCGTAACCTTCCTGGAGGCGACGCCAAGGACATTGGTATCGGATGGAAGGGTCTGCAAGTGAGGGGTGGGGGTGTGCTGCCTCCCTTTCGGTGGAGCGGTGTTTCGCTCTACATATTCTTGGCGGCGGCTCTTGGCGGCATGGAGCAGCGGAGGCTTGGCGTTGGATGTGTGGTGACGGACACGCGCAGGAGGTCGACGTTGTCTGGCGCCGTGGTGGCGTCGGCGGCAGCGAGACCGGGCAAGGCCCATGCAACAGTACAACTCTGAAGATGGATATGTGGCAAGTGGCTGTGGTGGCCTCATACTCGGCAGGCGTCCTGGTTGAGGAGCACGCCGGACTGGTGGGTGCACATACCCGGCAGGCGTCCTGGGTGGGACCTCAGGTCTTAGATGTTAGGTTTGGCTGCAAGGTCTGGTTGATATTAGGCCCAGACCATCAGCGCCCCTTCATCAGTTAGATAGGAGTAGCGACAGAAGTTGCGAAGATGATGGCTTTGGTCTTACTGTTATGCGACTTTGTAAGGTCTTGTGTTAATAATTAATAAATTGGTCGTATGCATCATCCAGATGCAGAGGCCGGGGGTATTCCTCCTTTTCTAAAAAAAAGTCCATCTGGAATCGTTGACCTGGGTCAAGATTCAGCAGGAGGCAACGTGCTTCAGTTCCTGGCAGCGGCTGTAATGGTTCTGATACTTGCAATATCTAAAGAGCATCTCTGTAAACTCTGCAAGTCTGATGCATGATCAGCAGATAATCATAGTTTGTAGTTTAGATGCAAACTCCGATTCTAGGAAGTGATACGAACATAGATGATCAAGACAGTATGGTACATATGAGAAGTTTGTATTATAATCACAGTACGGTACATACGAGAAATGAACCAAGAGAGCTTTGTGTATACCTCTAAACTATATGCACCTTCTATGTTGGGTTCCTTTCGTTGGTCATCATGCTATGACTGTACACTCATTACTGAACTTTTTATGTGTCCTCAGACGATGAGTTGAAATTTTACAAGAAACTGAAATAAAATGTAGAGAATGCAGCCTCGTGTGATGGAAGTGTGCCTGCTGAGAAATCATGAAAAAATGACTGGAAATTGTGTTGCTGCAGATCCAACATCCATGGACCTGATTCTCTGACAGACTTTCTGTCCCACTGAGAACAATGCAAGCCTAACAAATGGACGAGTGCTCGCATTGTTTGAGTAAAATATTTACATGTATGTCCCGGTGAGAAGTGCTCAGTATGTCCATCAAAAGAAGATGAATCGTAGGGCATAAGAGGCAACTAATTCATTATTTGTTTGCTCATGGTAATTAAAGAATGTGGCAATATGATACTTCTTCCACCAAGAGAGAATATAGACACAAAGTTATCCATCTGTCGACTGATGATTATAAAATAATAATACATAAAAGAACCGACACAAGGAGTGTGTACATTACAAAAGGAAACTGGGTCCTTCAACTTTAACATCCGTGTCAGTGGGCGTTCCAAGATTTTTCTCGGTAACTTATACACTGACGGAAACTACCTACCTCTCCCAGAAACTAGTTTGCAGGATCATATACATCGCTAGCCAAACTATCAGCACAAAACAAATATGTTGCTGAATTCGCCAGGCTATGAGGAAACAATATTTGATCATGGAAGATTATGCATAGCAAGCCAACACGAGAATATTTTTACTCCCATCGAAAATGAGCTGAGGTATTATGTTGAACAGAAATGAGTACTTGCTCCGCCATATACATGCCATTGGCGTGTGAACAATCGAAGATCATGCATAGCTAGCCAACACGAAAATCAATGCTACTCCTCATGAGCTACACACCATTCAGCAGGATCATCCTTATCGTGCTACTAATGAAACCGATGTTTGAACATTGCCCACCATATTTTTCTCTATATCTCTGGACCATATGCATCTTTTCTGATGGGATTCCTTCTGTTGGTCATAAAGTTATGAGTGTACACTCGTTACTGAACTTAGAAGAAACTGGAAGAGAACTTGGATAACTGTTATTTTCTCTCTGTACATTAAAGGTATATAGTTTTTATATACTTTTATTTATGTAGATATTGAGCACCAGATGACAGTTGCAATAAGCAATTATTTACACCATGTTCCGATTTTGCTTTCAATATTTTGTGACAGATCTTTGACATTTTTTCAGTCTTCAGACACACTCCCTTTTCATAACCATACGTAGTTCAGAGTAGCAAAGGATTCAATTCATCGCAGCTCATAGCACAGATGTAAAGACATTGCAATCAGAGTACATGAATGAAATTTTGATTCCAACAACGGAACATGTATAGTTCATTTGGTCGACCACAGTAAAACTAAGAAGCAGAGCGTTTCAAAAATCCAAGAACTTCGATGGCGTGCAGAAGCAGCGGACGAACAGAATTGAATGTCAAGCTAACATTTCAGCATACATCCTAGAGTCACAGGTTTTGCAGAAGAGAACAGCAGCGGGGGGCGGGGGATCTGAAAGCGCCCAGCTCTCTGTTATTGAGATGAAACAAATTGGGATGCAAACAATAAGTCAATCAACACAGATGGAGTCGACCAGCTTGTCAGTATCCTCGCTGAGTTCCATGTTTTCGATCTTCAGACGGTGTCGCATCCCAGAGTACTTCTTCGATGCTAAATTTCAGTATTACATCCTGGCGTTGCAGGTTTTGCAAAGAATAGCGAAAAAATCTGAAAACACCCTCATGAGATTAGCATGCGAACAACTGAAGATTATGGATAGCTAGCCAACTTGGGAAAATTGTTAAGTCCTCATGAGTTGCACACCATTCAGCGGCATCACACTTATCGTGCTCAGTGGCGGATCTAGGATTTGAAGATACCCGGGGCGGACTTTTAAAGAAAACATAATCTTGAAGCCACGGTGCAATGAAAGAAGACAATGAACAAAATTAATGGGCTAGGTAGTATGGATCCAGGCAAGACGATCAATACAACCAATATTGCAATGTAGCTTTATTATCAAGGAGAAAAATATATAACGCGACAAACAAATCATTTAAGGCCTAATTCTTATGCTCATATATAGAACATCCAATTTGGTACGTAATTAAATTTCCCTAAGAAAATCAGCATTTAACTTTGAAAAATTAGGCCAACGTAACAAGAGATTAAAGAAATATAGGAGAATGAGAGCAGAAAATTAGGGAAGAATGAGAGTAGAAGATTAGGGGAGAATGAACGAACTTGCTGTTTGCTGTCTCAAATGGCTCATCGCTTGCAGTTTTAAAGGGGCGGTGACGTTGCCGCCTTCCGCGAACAAGTGGATTCCTCTTTCTCCATCGAGCACCATCGGCCGGGGAAGGACTTAGGTAGTGCCACGGCGAGGCTGCAGACCGGCAGCATAGGGCGCCGTGTCACGGAGGCTGAGGCGGCGGCAATACTTTTTTTTTGAGCGGTGATCGCGCGATACATTGTTTGCTGATTTGGTTTCCTGTCAACAGAATTGGGAATGCCAAAACTTTACAGAAAATCATGGGATCACATAGTCACGTCTAGTTGGGCCTTAGTCATTGGCCCTACAAGCGAATTGTTATCTTCTGTCTTCCTACTCGTAACTTCTTCCGATTGAACCTACAGATCTATACGAGAGCTCTCTCCCTCCCATGGCGGCCATTAGAAAGAGCAGTAGGGATACCCTAGGGTTAGAAATTTTACCCAGGGCGACCGCCCATACACGACCCCACGCTGGATCCGCCCCTGATCGTGCTGCTAATGTAACCGCGTTTCAATTATCTGTCCACTCTGTTTCTATATATCTCTAGACCATATACATCTGTCGGGATTACTTATGTTGCTCGTCAGGTTATAAGTGTACGTACACTCATTACTGAAACTTTGATACTACTGAACTTAATAAAGATCGGCCAATGGCACTTCCACATTACTGAACTTTTGATCTGTTTTCTTGCTGATGATTTGAAATTTAGAATAAATTTTAGAATGTGGGCAATTTGTGGTCTGGAAATGCGTCTAGGTATGCGCACGAACAAACCATGAATGTGAAAAACCAATAGAAAAATGATACATTGAATCCCACATATGTCCCATTGAGAAGAAGCCTGCAAAAATGGGAATAATTATGTCCCATGGAGCAGGGTATCCATAAATTCCATGGGTTTTTTTTAGAAAAGGAGGATATACCCCCGACCTCTGCATCTGGACGATGCATGCAACCATATTATTAATTATTTATAAAGACCATACAAGATGATACAGCAATAAGCCTGAAGACACCATCTTGGCAACACCGTTGCTACTCCTATCCACTTGATGAAGGCGTGCCGAATGTCCGGGCCTAATACCAAACAGACATTGCATCAAAGCCTAACATCTAAAGTCGGGTGTCCCATCCAAGACACTATCTGGATTGGGTCCCACACCGGTCTGGCACACTCTCAGTGAGCACCGCACGCTGCAAGGGCCGTCACCTCCATCATCCCTTGGTCCATCCTCAGAGCAGAACTGAAGCACCGACCTTGCCAAGCCTATCTGCCATCAACGCCACCATGACGCCAGACAACTTCCTCCTCCTGCACGAGTCCATCTCCGCGCATCAGACGCCGAGTCTCCACAGCACCACGCCGCCGAGATCCGCCACCATCAATGTGTAAGATGAAGCACTGCTCCACCAAAGTCACCGTTCTCTAGTCCCTCGAGCCCGTGTGCACCTCCAAGAATGACGCCCCCAAGGGGGAAACGACACCAGAGAGCCGCTGTCATCCGATCTACTGATCTAGGGTTTCCCCCGAAGGTAGCAGAGAGTGGCCTTGAACTTCTCCACGGCGATGCCTTCAGGAAGGGAACAGCATAGACAGCGTCGCCATCGCCGGCCTTGGCAATAGCCAAAAGCAGGTTTTCAGCCAGATCTGATCGAAGATCTTCATCTCTCGTGCACGGGTCGCCGCCATCCTTGCCGGGATCTGGATGATCCCGCTGCCAGATCTCAGTAAGGAGAAGGACACCGCCGCCTGCCGTCTAGATCCGCCGCCCGCGGAGGAAGGGGAGCAGGGAGAGGGAGTCCCCCCGCCGCCGCCGTCTGCCACGCGGGTTTCACCCGGGGGCGTCATCCGGCGGCGGCGCGAGGAGGGGAGGAGGAGAGGGCGGCGGCAGCGCCTAGGGTTGGAGAGTCCCCGAGTCGCCCAGGGCGACGTAGCAACGGATTATACTTTCAAATTTGTGAGGATCTTGAAGACAATTTACAACTCAGACGCACTCCCAGGTGCACCTTTAGAGTACCCGGCATATGACTCAGAGTAGCAGTGGATTCGTTCATTGTAGCTCATATCACAGATGTAAAGACACTGCACTCAAAGTACATGAATTCAAATTTTGATTCCAACAAGTGAAGCATGTATAGTTCAAAGGCAAGGCCACGGCCCACGGTACAACTGAAAAGCAGAGCATTTCAAACAGCCCAAGGACTCGGATGGTGTGCAGAAATCTTGGTGAACCAAAATAAATGTCAGGCTAACATTTCAGTACACAGGTTTGGCAGAAGAAAACAACCTATAATCTGAAAACATCATGTTGTCTGGTATTAAGACGAAACAAAGTGGGATGCTAACCAATTAATCAATCGATGGTTCAACGCAGATGGAATCAACCAACTTGGTGATTACATTGCTAACTTCCACGTTTTATCTTTAGACGGTGTCTCATGCCAGGGAACTTTTTTCAGCCACTGCATACGCTCGTACCAACTGTTCGAGCACCAGTAAACCCAGATCTTTCTGCAACTTCTTTAGCACCTCAACGGATTTCTCGGCTCTGTCTACGTCTTACAGAGCAGACGTGAACAAGTGGTTCACAAGATCATATTCATCGGTAACCAAACTATCACTCGTGAAAAAATATGCTGTTGAATTCACCAGACTTCACTTACAGAGCAGACTGAAGCTAATTGAGAGCTGGTACCTCCCTGTAGGTTTCTTCTTTCAGCATCCCTGGACAAGGATTATGATTAGAATAAGCAAGCTCAAACTTTTACAGAGTATGGTCAGAATAGCAAAGTAAAGGAACCTTGGGAAGACCAACAAAGCCGTGACTAGATAATTCCTCCACTCAATCATTAGTTCCGAGAAAATGGTAAACAACTTTGCCTCCCAGTGAAAATGGTAAACAACTTTGCCTCCCGGTGAAAATGTGATGATATATTAGTTTGAACTGAAATTGAATATTTACCCCGACATGTAAATGTGATCCGCATGTGAACAACAGAGAAACACTGTTACTCATCATGAACCACATGCCATTCAGGCAGCATCACACTTATCACGCGCTAATTTGAACGAAGTTTTCAGCATTGCCCACTCTTTGTCTTTATATATCTCTAAACCGTCTGCACCTTTTCTATGTTGCTTCTGTTGGTCATCAGGTTATGACTATAGAATCATTACTAAACTTTTCATGTGTTCTTTTGCCGATGAGTTGAGATTTTAGTAGAAACTGGAATAAATTGTGGACAAGCTCCGGATCGGTGACGGGTCTGTGCAGTGGCGGAGCTACAAAGAAATAGTTGAGGGGGGGGGGGGGGGGGGGGGCAGTCTAAAGGAGAACAATTTTGTTTTCAAATTTTGAACTATACTACAAGGTATTAGTTACTGCCCAGTTAACTTGAAGACCATCGTAATGCTGAACCATCTTACTTTCTTTTGAAACCAAACCAATTCTTTGTTGACCGGCCTTATCCATTGCGAGTTATTTAGAAGTACACAAATTCCAATTTGTAGAACTTATAATTGATTAAATAATTCATGCTACCAAATCGGTACTATGAATTTCAGATAACTATAGCCTATTTTTTTTTTGTTTGAAGGAGCCTGTACGGAAATTGGAATTGAGAATTTAAGATGATTTTTTAGGGGTAGAAAGGAAACTAGTCTGTGCTCGGTGCATGCGCGATTGGCTGAATCTGGAGCGTGCTGCTGTAGCTAAGTCTGGAATTGGATGTACGCGATGCAGTGATGGACGTGAGGCGTGCTGGTCTAGTCGGCTCGTGGACTGCGCTCTCGTGGGCTGGTCATTCACACTAGTAGAAAATAGGGCTTAGGTTCAGGCATGGCCAGCCCATTAGTCCCGGTTCAGTCATGAACCGGGATCAATGGAGGCATACGTCCCGGTTCGTGAGCCCAGAGGGCCGGCCAGGCCTCGTGGGGCATTGATCCCGGTTCGTCTAGACCCATTTGTCCTGGTTTCAGGCACGAACCGGGACCAATGGTCCTCGCTCCTGGCCTACAGCCATTGGTCCCGATTTATGGCTGGAACCGGGACAGAAGGGAGGCCTTTAGTCCCAGTTTCAGGCACGAAGCCCTTTAGTCCCGGTTCCAGCCACGAACCCTTTTAGTCTCGGTTTCAGTCATGAACCGGGACCAATGAGTTGCCTATATATACCCCATCGCCGGCGAGCAAAGCACTTCACACTGCTCTGTTTTTTCTGGCCGGCGAAGGGAAAGCTTTGTGGTGCTCTAGCTCATCTTCTATGTACATGAGGTGTTCGATGAAATGCCCGAGCCACACTAGTTAAGCTTTCTCCTCTCGAAGCTCGACCTTCAAGCTCCATTTTCCTAAAGATTTGTCTAGGTTTAGCGGTCCATCACGTCCCGTCCCCGTCTTCACCGCTGTTGATCGCCCGCGCCGATCTCATCGCCAGCACCACCGTGGTGAGCCTCTTGTTCTTATCTTCTTTCTGAAAGAAAAAAAATTCTTACTTGTATGATTAGATAGATACTTTTCTAATTTTCTTACTTTTATTATTGATTGTTATTATATAGTGCAATGGTTTTGGTATCTGCCCCCGTCGGCCCTCGTCCTGTCTATGATTCGGATGTGGTATATATTATCTTTTATAACTATTTGGTTCATTAATTATTTATGACAATTATGCCGACCAACGTGACATAGATTTTATTTATCTAGGAGGTATGTAAACCAGAAATTCCAACCGACCCTATTGTCGAGAGGTTAAATTTAGTTGAAAAAGAAAACAATTACTTGAAGAAAAAAATTGAGGAGGAGAAGATGATATTAGAGTTGCATGTTGCAGATGTCGTCGATGATCACAAGATCAAGATGGATGCAATGCGTTTGAAGATTAGAAATATTAGAAAATATGTCATTCATACCGAGGCTTGGTATCATTATGCCGTTGGATCAATTATTACCTTGGTTGCGATTATGATCGCATTTGTTATTGCATTGAAATGTTTTACATAGTTTCAATGTATGGTTTAATTAGATGCTCTGAAGAGTTATATATTGTTCAATGAGAACTATGTATGTACTTTGGTTTTAATGTGATGATGAACTTTTATTAATTTGGTCACTTATCTATAAATGATGTTCTGTAATGATTTTTGACACACTTAATAATATATAATGCACGCAGATGAACCGGCAATGGATGTACGATGACAGACACACCTCCAAGTACATTAAGGGCGTGCATAATTTTCTCGAAGTGGCTGAGGCAAACAAGCAGAATGGTTTTATGTGTTGTCTATGCCCTATATGTGGGAACATGAAGTCTTACTCTGACCGGAAAGTCCTTCACAGTCACCTGCTTTATAAGGGTTTCATACCACACTATAATGTTTGGACCAAGCACGGAGAAATAGGGGTTATGATGGAAGACAACGAAGAAGAAAAGGACGATGGCAACTATGTAAGAAGAGGACGATGGCAACTATGTGCCCCGTGAATACGGTGATGCTGCAATGGGGGAAGCTGCTGAAGATCAAGAGGAATCAGACGATGTGCCCGATGATGATCTCCGTCGGTTCATTGTTGATGCAAGGAGACAGTGTGAAAGTCAAAAGGAGAAGATGAAGTTCGATCGCATGTTAGAGGATCACAAAAAAGGCAAAGAATGTTGTGCCTGACAAAGGATTTGAGTACTGAAAATATTGAAGAAGAAGCTTCCAAGGATAATGAATTGCCCGACAGTACGTACGCAACAAAGAAGGTCGTATGCCCTCTAGGATTGGAGGTGCAGAAGATACATGCATGCCCTAATGACTGCATCCTCTACCACGGTGTTGTTGGAAATATGCCCTAGAGGCAATAATAAAATGGTTATTATTATATTTCCTTGTTCATGATAATTGTCTATTATTCATGCTATAATTGTATTAACCGGAAACCTTAATACATGTGTGAATACATAGATCGTAATATGTCCCTAGTGAGCCTCTAGTTGACTAGCTCGTTGATCAATAGATGGTCGTGGTTTCTTGACCATGGACATTGGATGTCATTGGTAACGGGATCACATCATTAGGAGAATGATGTGATGGACAAGACCCAATCTTAAGCGTAGCACAAGATCGTGTAGTTCATTTGCTAAAGCCTTTCTAATGTCAAGTATCATTTCCTTAGACCATGAGATTGTGCAACTCCCGGATACCGTAGGAATGCTTTGGTGTACCAAACGTCACAACGTAACTGGGTGGCTATAAAGGTGCACTACAGGTATGTCTGAAAGTGTCTGTTGGGTTGGCACGAATCGAGACTGGGATTTGTCGCTCCGTACGACAGAGAGGTATCTCTGGGCCCACTCGGTAATGCATCATCATAACGAGCTCAATGTGACTAAGGAGTTAGCCACGGGATCATGCGTTACGGAACGAGTAAAGTGATTTGCCGATAACGAGATTGAACAAGGTATTGGGATATCAACGATCAAATCTCGGGCAAGTAACATACCGATAGACAAAGGGAATTGTATACGGGATTGACTGAATCCCCGACATCGTGGTTCATCCGATGAGATCATCGTGGAACATGTGGGAACCAATATGGGTATCCAGATTCCGCTATTGGTTATTGGCCGGAGAGATGTCTCGGTCATGTCTGCATGGTTCCCGAACCCGTAGGGTCTACACACTTAAGGTTCGGTGACGCTAGAGTTGTTATGGGAAATAGTATGTGGTTACCGAAGGTTGTTCGGAGTCCCGGATGAGATCCCGGACGTGACAAGGAGTTCCAGAATGGTCCGGAGGTGAAGATCGATATATTGGACGAAGGGTATTAGAGTCCAGAATTGTTCCGGGGGTACCAGGTGACGACCAGCGTGTCCGAAAGGGGTTTCGGAGGCCCCATCAAGCATTGGGGGGCCTTATGGGCCAAGGGGAGGGGGCACATCAGCCCACTAAGGGGCTGAGCGCTCCTCCCACCCCATCTCACGTAACCTGGAGAGGTGGGGGCGCATCCCCTAGGGAAGCCATCCCTCCCGGCTTGGGGGGCAAGTTTCCTAGGGGTGGGGGCGCCCAAACCCATCTAGGGTTTCCCTGTGGCCGCCGCCCCTCCCCTGGGGAACCCTAGGGCGCCTCCTCAACCCCCCTTCCCCCTATATATAGTGAGGGAGAGAGAGGCCAGCCGCACACCATTCCCCTGGCGCAGCCCCTCCCCCTCTCCTACACCTCATCCTCTTCCGTAGCGCTTGGCGAAGCCCTGCCGGAGAACCACGAGCTCCATCACCACCACGCCGTCCTGCTGTCGGAGTTCTCCCTCAACTTCTCCTCTCCCCTTGCTGGATCAAGAAGGAGGAGACGTCACCGGGCTGTACGTGTGTTGAACGCGGAGGCGCCGTTGTTCGACGCTTAGATCGGAATCGACAGCAATCTGAATCGTTGCGTGTACGACTCCACCAATCGCGTTCTTGTAACAATTCTGCTTAGCGATCTTCAAGGGTATGAAGATGCACTCCCTCTCTCTTGTTGCTAGTATCTCCTAGATTGATCTTGGTGACACGTAGGAAATTTTTTGAATTATTGCTACGTTCCCCAACAGTGGCATCATGAGCTAGGTCTATGCGTAGATTCTATGCACGAGTAGAACACAAAGCAGTTGTGGGCGATGATTTGTTCAATTTGCTTACCGTTGCTAGTCTTATCTTGATCTGGCGGCATTGTGGGATGAAGCGGCCCGGACCGACCTTACACGTATGCTTACGTGAGACTGGTTCCACCGGCTGACATGCACTTGATGCATAAGGTGGCTGGCAGGTGTCTGTCTCTCCCACTTTAGTCAGATCGGATTCGATGAAAAGTGTCCTTATGAAGGGTAAGTAGCAATTGGCATATCATCGTTGTGGTTTTGCATAGGTAAGAAATGTTCTTGCTAGAAACCCATAGCAGCCACGTAAAACATGCAACAACAATTAGAGGACGTCTAAGTTGTTTTTGCAGGGTATGCTATGTGATGTGATATGGCCAAAAAGATGTGATGAATGATATATGTGATGTATGAGATTGATTGTAACACATCGGATATGACTTTCCCAATATGTACTCCAACTCTTGTTGTTTCCGGCCTTAAGTTGTTTTATTTTCTCGGGTTCGGGTTTTTGTCTCCGTGTGTTGTTATCGTTGTCATGCATCTCATATCATGTCATCATGTGCATTGCATTTGCATACGTGTTCATCTCATGCTTTCGAGCTTTTTCCCCGTTGTCCGTTTTGCATTCCGGCGCTTCGTTCTCCTCCGGTGGTCATTTCTATCTTTCTTTAGTGTGTGGGGATTAAACATTTCCGGATTGGACCAAGACTTGCCAAGCGGCCTTGGTTTACTACCTGTAGACCGCCTGTCAAGTTTCGTACCATTTGGACTTCGTTTGATGCTCCAACGGTTAATCGAGGGACCGAAAAGGCCTCGTGTGTGTTGCAGCCCAACACCCCTCCAATTTGGCCCAAAACCCACCAAAACCTTCTCCCTCATCTAGAGCGTTCGATCATGATCGCGTGGCCGAAAACCGCACCTCATTTGGACTCTCCTAGCTCCTCCTATGCCTATATAAAGACCCCTCCTCGAAAATCCGGATCTCCCCCGTCCAAACCCTAAAAATATCTCCTCTGTCGCCGCCGGACACGTCCGGACAGAGCCGGACGTTGTCCTCCGCCGCCACCGACCCATCCCGCGCTGCCACCTGTCCCGGGCGGGCGCCCACATCGCCGTCGCCGTGCCGGCCCGCCCGAGCCCGCGGGAGGCCCCCGCGGCCCGTCCCTCCGCGCCGCCCGGCCGCCTCTCCCTCCGCCCGCGCCTTCGCCGCCCCTCCTCGCCGGCGGCCACCGCTCCGCCGTGCCACTCCGCGACGCCGGCCACGCCTGACGCCGGCCGGACCTCGCCGCCGCGCGCCCGCGCCGTGGGAGCCGAGCCCCGCCGTCGCCTGCACCTCCTCCGGCCACCGCCTCGCCCACCTCGCGCCGGCAAGCTCCGGATCCGGCTCCCTACATCCTCTCCGG
Source organism: Triticum aestivum (assembly GCF_018294505.1). Lineage (NCBI taxonomy): Eukaryota > Viridiplantae > Streptophyta > Magnoliopsida > Poales > Poaceae > Triticum > Triticum aestivum. The sequence goes on from NC_057812.1 coordinate 31,380,113, forward strand.
CGAGCTACAGCGTCTTCCGGCGATCTCCTCGGTTCACGTGCAACCGAATCTGGATCTGGACGTTTGGGTTGACTTTTGCCCCGAAACTCTAGTTCATTTGCTCCTGTTCATCGCATCGTAACTTTGCATCCGTAGCTCCGTTTTGGGCATATAGCATATCAAATTGTTCGTCTCGGAGAGCACATCATTTCATTCCATTGCATAATTTTCATTTGAGTTCATCTTGATGCCTGAAATGCTGTTAGAAGAGGGCTACTTGAGATAATTGTCAGATTTGCTGCTCCATTTAGATATTTGTCATTTTTGCCATGATTGATGTGTGCTTGATATGCCCATGAGCTCTACATATGTTTTGTTAAGGGTTTTGCCATCTTTCCAGAGGTGCAATCCATGTATTTTTTTGATGTGTGTGGTGACTAGCACAAGCTTGCATAGTGAGGCACTTGGTAATGTTGTTTTCAGGGACTTAGCATTTCCACTAAGTCCTTGAGCTGTTTATCTCATATGGCCATATGTTCCTGTTGTTTTCCTAGTGATCCATGCCTCTTTTGAGGATAATCAGTAAGGATGTTTTGTTAATCTTGTAGTGCTCTATCCATCCATGTCTTTGTTTGCATTTATGGAGCACCCTAGCTTGAGTCAATCGAGCTCTACTTTTGCTACTTCGTGAATCTGGGCAGATTGTCTACTTGTTAGCGATTTTGCCGATGATGTTGTAGTTGATCCGTGCATGCTATGCTATTGTTCTTGCCATGTCTAGCTTGCATTTTGTGTATTCTTGATGGGTGTATGCTTAGATTATCATGACTTGCTCCGTAGTGAGTGCATCGAGCTCGTAAACATGCCTACTTGATATCTGTTTCAGCATGTGCCAGTTTTCACTAAGTCTGAAAACTGATCATGTTTTTGCCATGTTCACATGCTTGCGAATGTGTTTTCTGATCCCTTTTGGCTCAAGGTCACTAAGGGACTTTTGCTAAGATTTTTGAGTAGCTCCATGCCATGTTTTACCTTGCCATGTTCAGGTCCTGTAGCATATAGTTTTGTTGCTCCAAAGAGTGCTACCTGATCTGAAATTCCAGACAAGTGTCAATTTCACCAAGTCTGAGATCTGTTTGTCATATGCATTTTTGCCATGCTTGTTTGAACCTGTTAATGGATGATTTGGCCGTAGCTCAGTGCTAGACTTTTGTTAAGCATATTGAATGCATACCTGCCATGTATTTTGTTGTCATATTTGGGTGCTGTAGCATGTTCATCTTGTTGCATTTAGATGGCTACTTGCTGTAAATCGCAGAACGTGGCCATATTTGAATCGCTTGCCATTTCCAAACCGTAGCTCCGATTCCGGCGTTCTTTATATCGTTTTCAAGCGATTTCATCTCATCTTTCCAGTGGCACACTTGGATTTCCAAGTTGAGGCTAGGTTCATGCATCCCTTGTCAAATCTTGCATATGCATCCCGCATCGCATCCCGCATAGCATATCATCTTTGCATCATATTGTTTGAGCCTTGCACGTGGTTGATTGTGTCCTTATTGCTTGTTTGTCTTGTTTGGGTAGAGCCGAGAGACGAGTTCGCTAACGAGGAGCCCGTTGAGTTTGCTTTCGAGGATCCAGTCAACTCTGACAACTTTGCAGGCAAGATGATCATACCCTCGAAATCACTACTACCTTTACTTTGCTAGATGCTCGCTCTTTTGCTATGCCAATGCTACGATGCCTATCGCTTGCTTTCAAGCCTCCCAAATTGCCATGTCAAACCTCTAACCCACCATGTCCTAGCAAACCATTGATTGGCTATGTTACCGCTTTGCTCAGCCCCTCTTATAGCGTTGTTAGTTGTAGGTGAAGATTGGAGACCGTTCCTTGTCGGAACATTATTTACTTGTTGGGATATCATTATATTGCCATGTTATCTTAATGCATCTATATACTTGGTAAAGGGTGGAAGGATCGGCCTCTCGCCTAGTGTTTTGTTCCACTCTTATCGCCCTAGTTTCTGTCATATCGGTGTTATGTTCCCGGATTTTTGTGTTCCTTACGCGGTTGGGTTATAATGGGAACCCCTTGATAGTTCGCCTTGATTAAAGCTTTTCCAGCAATGCCCAACCTTGGTTTTACCATTTGCCACCTAGCCTCTTTTTCCCTTGGGTTTCCGGAGCCCGAGGGTCATCTTATTTTAACCCCCCCCCCCCGGGCCAGTGCTCCTCTGAGTGTTGGTCCACCTGTCAGCTGCCGGTGGCCACCAGAGGCAACTCTGCGCTGGCCTACCCGTACCTAGGACAATCTGAGTGTGCCCTGAGAAAGAGACATGTGCAGCTCCTATCGGGATTTGTCGGCACATTCAGGCGGTGTTGCTGGATTAGTTTTAACCTGTCGAAGTGTCTTGAAGAACCGAGGTACCGAGTCTGAACGGAACACTTCCGGAGGAGGTCTATTCCTTCGTTGACCGTGAGAGCTTGTCATGGGCTAAGTTGGGACTCCCCTGCAGGGATTTGAACTTTCGAAAGCCGTGCCCACGATTATGGGCAGATGGGAATTTGTTAATGTCCGGTTGTAGATAACTTGAACCTTAATTTAATTAAAATGAATCAACTGAGTGTGTTACCGTGATGGCCTCTTCTTGGCGGAGTCCGGGAAGTGGACACGGTGTTGGAGTAATGTTTGCACAGGTTGTCCTCTAGTTTCTCGCTCGCGCTTTGCCTTCTCTTGTCGCTCTCTTTTGCGAACATGTTAGTCACCATATATGCTAGTCGCTTGCTGCAGCTCCACATATATTTACCCTGCCTTACCCTTTTAAGCTTAAATAGTCTTGATCACGAGGGTGCGAGATTGCTGAGTCCCTGTGGCTCACAGATTACTATTAAATCCAGATGCAGGGCCTGATGATTCCGCTCCAGGTGACGCGCTTGAGCTCAAGTGGGAGTTCGACGAGGACTCTCAACGTTACTATGTTTCCTTTCCTGATGATCAGTAGTGGTGCCCAGTTGGGGGTGATCGGGACCGTGTCGCATGTTCGGTTATCTTTATTTTGGCGCCGTAGTCGGGCCATGAGTGTTTGATTGATGTAATGCTATTTATGTACTTGATTGACGTGGCGAGTGTAAGCCAACTATGTTATCTCCCCTTTATTGTCTATATTACATGGGATGTTGTGAAGATTGCCTAACTTGTGACATATGCCTTCAATGCGATTATGCATCTAAGTCGTGCCTCGACACATGAGAGATATAGTCGCATCGAGGGTGTTACATTGATCATGTTCTTGTAATAGGAATCCCGACTTGCATGTCGATGAGTATGACAACCGACAGGAGCCATAGGAGTTGTCTTAATTTATTTATGACCTGTGTGTCAATGAAAACGCCATGTAATTACTTTACTTTATTGCTAACCATTAGCCATAGTAGTAGAAGTAATAGTTGGCGAGGCAACTTCATGAAGACACGATGATGTAGATCATGATGATGGAGATCATGGTGTCATGCCGGTGACGATGGTGTTCATGCCGTGCCTCGAAAATGGAGATCAAAGGCGCAAGATGATATTGGCCATATCATGTCACTTTATGATTTGCATGTGATGTTTGTCATGTTTACATCTTATTTGATTAGAACGACGGTAGCATAAATAAGATGATCCCTCACTAAAATTTCAAGAAAGTGTTCCCCCTAACTCTGCACCGTTGTGAAGGCTCATTGTTTTGAAGCACCACGTGATGATCGGGTGTGATAGATTCTAACGTTCGAATACAACGGGTGTAAGCCAGATTTACACATGCAAAACACTTAGGTTGACTTGACGAGCCTAGCATGTACAGACATGGCCTCGGAACACGAGAGACCGAAAGATCGAACATGAGTCGTATAGTAGATACGATCAACATGGAGATGTTCACCGTTGATGACTAGTCCGCCTCACGTGATGATCAGATGATGTCTACTAAACAACCTTCTTCTTGTAGACGTTGTTGGGCCTCCAAGTGCAGAGGTTTGTAGGATAGTAGCAAATTTCCCTCAAGTGGATGACCTAAGGTTTATCAATCCGTAGGAGGCATAGGATGAAGATGGTCTATCTCAAGCAACCCTGCAACCAAATAATAAAGAGTCTCTTGTGTCCCCAACACACCCAATACAATGGTAAATTGTATAGGTGCACTAGTTCGGCGAAGAGACGGTGATACAAGTGGTATATGGATGGTAGAAAAAGGTATTTGTAATCTGAAAATATAAAAACAGCAAGGTACCTAATGATAAAAGTGAGCGTAAACAGTATTGCAATGCGTTGAAACAAGGCCTAGGGTTCATACTTTCGCTACTGCAAGTTCCCTCAACAATACTAACATAATTGGATCACATAACTATCCCTCAACATGCAACAAAGAGTCACTCCAAAGTCACTAATAGCGGAGAACAAACGAAGAGATTATGGTAGGGTACGAAACCACCTCAAAGTTATTCTTTCCAATCAATTTGTTGGGCTATTCCTATAAGTGTCACAAACAGCCCTAGAGTTCGTACTAGAAGAACACCTTAAGATATAAATCAACCAAAACCCTAATGTCACCTAGATACTCCAATGTCACCTCAAGTATCCGTGGGTATGATTATACGATATGCATCACACAATCTCAGATTCATCTATTCAACCAACACATAGAACCTCAAAGAGTGCTCCAAAGTTTCTACCAGAGAATCACGACGAAAACGTGTGCCAGCCCCTATGCATAGGTTCATGGGCGGAACCCGCAAGTTGATCACCAAAACATACATCAAGTGAATCACGTGATATCTCATTGTCACCACAGATACGCACGGCAAGACATACATCAAGTGTTCTCAAATCTACAAAGACTCAATCCGATAAGATAACTTCAAAGGGGAAACTCAATCCATTACAAGAGAGTAGAGGGGGGAAGAAAACATCATAAGATCCAACTATAATAGCAAAGCTCGCGATACATCAAGATCGTATCACCTCAAGAACACGAGAGAGAGAGAGAGAGAGACCAAACACATAGCTACTGGTACATACCCTCAGCCCCGACGGAGAACTACTCCCTCCTTGTTATGGAGAGCACCGGGATGATGAAGATGGCCACCGGAGAAGGATTCCCCCTCCGGCAGGGTGCCGGAATGGGTCTAGATTGGTTTTCGGTGGCTAGTGAGGCTTCTGGCGGCGGAACTCCCGATCTATTGTGCTCCCCGATAGTTTTAGGGTATATGAAGATATATAGGCGAAAGAAGTACGTCAAGGGGCCCATGAGGGTGGAGGGCGCGCCCAGGGGGTGGGTGCCCCCCTGCCTCGTGGCTTCCTCGTTGATCCCCTGACGTGCACTCCAAGTCTTCTAGGCTTCTTCTGATCCAAAAATAAGTTCCATGAAGTTTCAGGTCAATTGGACTCCGTTTGATTTTCCTTTTCTGCGATATTATAAAATAAGGAAAAAAACAGAAACTGGCACTGGGCTCTGGGTTAATAGGTTAGTCCCAAAAATCATATAAAATAGCATATAAATGCATATAAAACATCCAAGGTTGATAATATAATAGCATTGGACAATCAAAAATTATAGATATGTTGGAGACGTATCAGCATCCCCAAGCTTAATTCTTGCTCGTCCTCGAGTAGATAAATGATAAAAACAGAATTTTTGATGTGGAATGCTACCTAACATATTTCTCTATGTAATTCTCTTTATTATGGCAAGAATATTCAGATCCATAAGATTCAAGACAAAAGTTTAATATTGACATAAAAATAATAATACTTCAAGCATACTAACTAAGCAATCATGTCTTCTCAAAATAACATGGCTAAAGAAAGCTATCCCTACAAAATCATATAATCTGGCTATGCTCCATCTTCACCACACAAAATATTTAAATCATGCACAACCCCGATGATAAGCCAAGAAATTGTTTCATACTTTTGATGTTCTCAAACTTTTTCAATCTTCACGCAATACATGAGCATGAGCCATGGACATAGCACTATAGGTGGAATAGAATGGTGGTTGTGGAGAAGACAAAAAGGAGAAGATAGTCTCACATCAACTAGGCGTACCAGCGGGCTATGGAGATGCCCATCAATAGATATCAATGTGAGTGAGTAGGGATTGCCATGCAACGGATGCACTAGAGCTATAAGTGTATGAAAGCTCAAAAAGAAACTAAGTGGGTGTGCATCCAACTTGCTTGCTCATGAAGACCTTGGGAATTTTGAGGAAGCCCATCATTGGAATATACAAGCCAAGTTCTATAATGAAAGATTCCCACTAGTATATGAAAGTGACAACATAGGAGACTCTCTATCATGAAGATCATGGTGCTACTTTGAGGCACAAGTGTGGTAAAAGGATAGTAGCATTGCCCTTCTCTCTTTTTCTCTCATTTTTTTATTTTTTATATATATTATTTTATTTTATTTTTATTTGGGACTTCTCTTTTTTTATGGCCTCTTTTTTTTTATTTGGGCTTCTTTGGCCTCTCTTTTTTTCGTCCGGAGTCTCATCCCGACTTGTGGGGGAATCATAGTCTCCATCATCCTTTCCTCACTGGGACAATGCTCTAATAATGATGATCATCACACTTTTTATTTTCTTACAACTCAAGAATTACAACTCGATACTTAGGACAAGATATGACTCTATATGAATGCCTCCGGCGGTGTACCGGGATGTGCAATGACTCATGAGTGACATGTATGGAAGAATTATGAATGGTGGCTTTGCCACAAATACGATGTCAACTACATGATCATGCAAAGCAATATGACAATGATGAAGCGTGTCATAATAACGGAACGGTGGAAAGTTGCATGGCAATATATCTCGGAATGGCTATGGAAATGCCATAATAAGTAGGTATGGTGGTTGTTTTGAGGAAAGTATATGGTGGGTGTAAGGTACCGGCGAAAGTTGCGCGGTACTAGAGAGGCTAGCAATGGTGGAAGGGTGAGAGTGCGTATAATCCATGGACTCAACATTAGTCATAAAGAAATCACATACTTAATGCAAAAATCTATTAGTTATCGAAACAAAGTACTACGTGCATGCTCCTAGGGGGATAGATTGGTAGGAAAAGACCATCGCTCGTCCCCGATCGCCACTCATAAGGAAGGCAATCAATAAATAAATCATGCTCCGACTTCATCACATAACGGTTCACCATACGTGCATGCTACGGGAATCACAAACTTTAACACAAGTATCTCTCAAATTCACAACTACTCACGAGCATGACTCTAATATTACCATCCTCATATCTCAAAACAATCATCAAGTATCAAACTTCTCATAGTATTCAATGCACTTTATATGGAAGTTTTTATTATATCCCTCTTGGATGCCTATCATATTAGGACTAGTTTCATAACCAAAGAAAATTACCATGCTGTTTAGGACTCTCAAAATAATATAAGTGAAGCATGAGAGTTCATATATTTCTATAAAATAAAACCACCACCGTGCTCTAAAATATATAAGTGAAGCACTAGAGCAAATGACAAACTACTCTGAAAGATATAAGTAAAGATCAACGAGTAGTCGAATAATTATGCAACTATGTGAAGACTCTCTAACATTTAACAATTTCAGATCTTGGTATTTTATTCAAACAGCAAGCAAAACAAAATAAAATGACATCTAAGAATAGCAAACATCATGTGAAGAAGCAAACACTTAGGATCAACCGATACTAACCGATAGTTGTTGAAGAAGAAAGGTGGGATGCCAACCGGGCATCCCCAAGCTTAGACGCTTGAGACTTCTTGAAATATTATCTTGGGGTGCCTTGGGCATCCCCAAGCTTGAGCTTTTGTGTCTCCTTAATTCCTCTCATATCACGGTCTCCCTAAATCTCAAAAGCTTCATCCACACAAAACTCAACAAGGACTCGTGAGATAAGTTAGTATAAACCATTGCAAAAACCTTATCATACTCTACTGTAGAAAATCACTAAAATTATTATTCAACATTTCATACTAAATTCCTCTGCATATTTAATAGTCCTATCCTCAAATAGAATCATTAAAGAAGCAAACATATGCAAACATAACAGCAATCTGCCTAAACAGGACAGTCTGTAAAGAATGCAGTAACATTCATACTTCCCTAGCTCCAAAAATTATGAAATAAAATTCCCACTTTAGTAAATTTATCAGATCTTAATATGCAAAAGGTTTCAACATTTTATCATATTCTTACTTTTCTAGGGAATTATTGCAACAGCGGTAAACTTTCTGTTTTCAAACAGCAACATGTGGACTTCTAAAATAGGCATAGTAAAGGCTATCAATGCCACTTTTATTGAAATAAAATATGCAAAAAATTGTTCTAAATAACAGCAAGCAAATTCTAACAAAATAAATTGACACTCCAGGCAAAACACATATCATGTGGTGAATAAAAATATAGCTCCAAGTAAAGTTACCGATGAACAAAGACGAAAGAGGGGGTGCCTTCCGGGGCATCCCCAAGCTTAGGGTCTTGGTTGTCCTTGAATATTTCCTTGGGGTGCTTTGGGAATCCCCAAGATTAGGCTCTTGCCACTCCTTATTCCATATTCCATCGAATCTTCACCCAAAACTTGAAAACTTCACAACACAAAACTTAACAGAAAACTCGTAAGCTCCGTTAGCGAAAGAAAACAAAACACCACTTCAAGGTACTGTAATGAACTCATTCTTTATTTATATTGGTGTTAAACCTACTGTATTCCAACTTCACTATGGTTTATAAACTCTTTTAATAGCCATAGATTCATCAAAATAAGCAAACAACACACGAAAAATAGAATCTGTCAAAAACAGAACAGTCTGTAGTAATCTGTAACTAATGCACACTTATGGAACCCCAAAAATTATAAAATAAATTGGTTTACCTGAGTAATTTGTCTATTAATCATATGAAAAAATAATTAACTAAATAACACTCTCCAAATAAAAATGGCAGCAATTCTCGTGAGCGCTAAAGTTTCTGTTTTTTACAGCATGATCGCAAAGACTTTCCCCAAGTCTTCCAAAGGTTCTACTTGGCACAAACACTAATTAAAATCATAAAACCACATCTAAACATAGGCTAGATGAATTATTTATTACTAAAAAGGAGAAAAAAGTAAAGAACAAGAATAAAGTTGGGTTGCCTCCCAAGAAGCGCTATTGTTTAATGCCCCTAGCTAGGCATGATGATTTCAATGATGCTCACATAAAAGATAAGAATTGAAACATAAAGAGAGCATCATGAAGAATATAACTAGCACTTTTAAGTCTAACCCACTTCCTATGCATAGGGATTTTGTGAGCAAACAACTTATGGGAACAAGAATCAACTTGCATAGGAAGGTAAACCAAGCATAACTTCAAAACTTTAAGCACATAGAGAGGAAACTTGATATTATTGCAATTCCTACAAGCATATATTCCTCCCTCATAATAATTTTCAGTAGCATCATGAATGAATTCAACAATATAACCAGCACCTAAAGCATTCTTTTCATGATCTACAAGCATAGAAAATCTACTAATCTCCACATAAGCAAAATTCTTGTCATGAATAGTAGTGGGAGCAAACTCAACAAAGTAACTATCATGGGATTGAAAATTGAAATCAAGATGACAAGTTTCATTGTTATCATTATTATTTAAAGCATACATGTCATCACAATAGTCATCATAGATAGGAGGCATGCTTTCATCATAATAAATTTTCTCATCAAAACTTGGGGGACAAAAAATATCATCTTCATCAAACATAGCTTCCCCAAGCTTGTGGCTTTGCATATCATTAGCATCATAGATATTCAAGGAATTCATACTAACGACATTGAAATCATGCTCTCATTCAAAAATTTAGTGCCAAACATTCTAATGCATTCTTCTTCTAGCACTTGAGCACAATTATCGGAATCCTTATTTTCATGATAGATATTAAAAAGATGAAGCATATGAGGTACCCTTAATTCCATTTTTTTGGTAGTTTTCTTTTATATACTAAACTAGTGATAAAACAAGAAACTAAAAGACTCGATTGGAAGATCTAAAGATATACCTTCAAGCACTCACCTCCCCGGCAACGGCGCCAGAAAAGAGCTTGATGTCTACTACACAACCTTCTTCTTGTAGGCGTTGTTGGGCCTCCAAGTGCAGAGGTTTGTAGGATAGTAGCAAATTTCCCTCAAGTGGATGACCTAAGGTTTATCAATCCGTAGGAGGCGTAGGATGAAGATGGTCTCTCTCAAGCAACCCTGCAACCAAATAACAAAGAGTCTCTTGTGTCCCCAACACACCCAATACAATGGTAAATTGTATAGGTGCACTAGTTCGGCGAAGAGATGGTGATACAAGTGGTATATGGATGGTAGATAAAGATTTTTGTAATCTGAAAATATAAAAACAGCAAGGTAACTAATGAGAAAAGTGAGCGTAAACGGTATTGCAATGTGTTGAAACAAGGCCTAGGGTTCATACTTTCACTAGTGCAAGTCCTCTCAACAATAATAACATAATTGGATCACATAACTATCCCTCAACATGCAACAAAGAGTCACTCAAAAGTCACTAATAGCGGAGAACAAATGAAGATATTATGGTAGGGTACGAAACCACCTCAAAGTTATTCTTTCCAATCAATCCGTTGGGCTATTCCTATAAGTGTCACAAACAGCCCTAGAGTTCGTACTAGAATAACACCTTAAGACACAAATCAACCAAAACCCTAATGTCACCTAGATACTCCAATGTCACCTCAAGTATCTATGGGTATGATTGTACGATATGCATCACACAATCTCAGATTCATCTATTCAACCAACACATAGAACCTCAAAGAGTGCTCCAAAGTTTCTACCGGAGAATCACGACGAAAACGTGTGCCAACCCCTATGCATAAGTTCATGGGCGGAACCCGCAAGTTGATCACCAAAACATACGTCAAGTGAATCACGTGATATCCCATTGTCACCACAGATACGCATGGCAAGACATACATCAAGTGTTCTGAAATCTATAAAGACTCAATCCGATAAGATAACTTCAAAGGGGAAACTCAATCCATTACAAGAGAGTAGAGGGGGGAAGAAAACATCATAAGATCCAACTATAATAGCAAAGCTCGCGATACATCAAGATCGTATCACCTCAAGAACACAAGAGAGAGAGAGAGAGAGAGAGAGAGAGAGAGAGACCAAACACATAGCTACTGGTACATACCCTCTGCCTCGAGGGAGAACTACTCCCTCCTCGTCATGGAGAGCACCGGGATGATGAAGATGGCCGCCGGAGAAGGATTCCCCCTCCGGCAGGGTGCCGGAACGGGTCTAGATTGGTTTTCGGTGGCTACAGAGGCTTCTGGCGGCGGAACTTGTGATCCCCGATAGTTTTAGGGTATATGGAGATATATAGGCGGAAGAAGTATGTTAGGAGGGCACGAGGGGCCCACGAGGATGGAGGGCGCGCCCAGCGGGTGGGCGCGCCCCCTGCCTCGTGGCTTCCTCGTTGATACCCTGACGTGCACTCCAAGTCTTCTGGGCTTCTTCTGATCCAAAAATAAGTTCCATGAAGTTTCAGGTCAATTGGACTCCGTTTGATTTTCCTTTTCTGCGATATTCTAAAACAAGGAAAAAACAAAACTGGCATTGGGCTCTGGGTTAATAGGTTAGTCCCAAAAATCATATAAAATAGCATATAAATGCATATAAGACATCCAAGGTTGATAATATAATAGCATGGAACAATCAAAAATTATAGATACGTTGGAGACGTACCATCGGACACAGCCTAGTCGATTCGGATCATGTGTCACTTAGATGACTAGAGGGATGTCTATCTGAGTGGGAGTTCATTGAATAATTTGATTAGATGAACTTAATTATCATGAACATAGTCTAAATTGTCTTTGCAAATTATGTTGTGGATTAATAGCTCGTGATTTAGCTCTTTGTTTTAATACGTTCCTAGAGAAAGACTAAGTTGAAAGATATTGTAAGCAATTGTGCAGACTAGGGCCGTAGTCTGAGGATTGTCCTCACTGCTACACAGAAGGCCTCTGTCCTTGATGCACCGCTCTGTGTGCCAACTATGGGAAATATGCCCTAGAGGCAATAATAAAAGGATTATTATTATATTTCCTTGTTCATGATAATTGTCTTTTATTCATGCTATAATTGTGTTATCCGGAAATCGTAATACATGTGTGAATACATAGACACCAACATGTCCCTAGTAAGCCTCTAGTTGACTAGCTCGTTGATCAACAGATAGTCATGGTTTCCTGACTATGGACATTGGATGTCATTGATAACGAGATCACATCATTAGGAGAATGATGTGATGGACAAGACCCAATCCTAAACATAGCACAAGATCGTATAGTTCGTTTGCTAGAGTTTTTCCAATGTCAAGTATCTTTTCCTTAGACCATGAGATCGTGTAACTCCCGGATGCCGTAGGAGTGCTTTGGGTGTACCAAACGTCACAACGTAACTGGGTGACTATAAAGGTATACTACGGGTATCTTCGAAAGTGTCTCTTGGGTTGACACAGATCAAGACTGGGATTTGTCACTCCGTATAACGGAGAGGTATCTCTGGGCCCACTCGGTAATGCATCATCATAATGAGCTCAAAGTGACCAAGTGTATGGTCACGGGATCATGCATTATGGTACGAGTAAAGTGACTTGCCGGTAACAAAATTGAACGAGGTATTGGGATACCGACGATCGAATCTCGGGCAAGTAACATACATATTGACAAAAGGGAATTGTATACGGGGTTGCTTGAATCCTCGACATCATGGTTCATCCGATGAGATCATCGAGGCATGTGGGAGCCAACATGGGTATCCAGATCCCGCTGTTGGTTATTGACCGGAGAGCCATCTCGGTCATGTCTACATGTCTCCCGAACCCATAGGGTCTACACACTTAAGGCTCGGTGACGCTAGGGTTGTAGAGACATGAATATGCAGTAACCCGAAAGTTGTTCGGAGTCTCGGATGAGATCCCGGACATCACGAGGAGTTCCGGAATGGTCCGAAGGTGAAGAATTATATATAGGAAGTGCAGTTTCGGTCATCGGGAGAGTTTCGGGGGTCACCGGTATTGTACCGGGACCATCGGAAGGGTCCCGGGGGTCCACCGGGTGGGGCTACCCATCCCGGAGGGCCCCATGGGCTAAAGTGGGGAGGGGAACCAGCCCATAGTGGGCTGGTGCACCCCCCTTGGCCCACCCCATGCGCCTAGGGTTGGGAACCCTAGGGTGGGGGCGCCCCACCTGGCTTGGGGGCACTCCACCCTTTGGCCGCTGCCCCCCCAGGAGATCCCATCTCCTAGGGCCGGCGCCCCCCTAGGGGAGCCTATATAAAGGGGGGAGGGAGGGGCAGCCGCACCCTTGAGTCTTGGTGCCTCCCTCTCCGCTGCTACACCTCTCCCCCTCGCAGAAGAACGGCGAAGCCCTGTTGCGGTGACTGCTGCATCCACCACCACGCCGTCGTGCTGCTGGATCTTCATCAACCTTTCCTTCCCCCTTGCTGGATCAAGAAGGAGGAGACGTCACGCTGACCGTACGTGTGTTGAACGCGGAGGTGTCGTCCGTTCGGCGCTAGGATCTTCGGTGATTTGGATCACGTCGAGTACGACTTCCTCATCCCCGTTCTTTGAACGCTTCCGCGCGTGATCTACAAAGGTATGTAGATGCAATCCGATCACTCATTGCTAGATGAACTCATAGATGGATCTTGGTGAAACCGTAGGAAAATTTTTGTTTTCTGCAACGTTCCCCAACAGTGGCATCATGAGCTAGGTCTATGCGTAGTTCTCTTTGCACGAGTAGAACACAATTTGTTGTGGGCGTAGATGTTGTCAACTTTCTTGCCGCTACTAGTCTTATTTTGCTTCAGCAGAATTGTGGGATGAAGCGGCCCGGACCAACCTTACACGTACGCTTACGTGAGACCGGTTCCACCGACTGACATGCACTAGTTGCATAAGGTGGCTGGCGGGTGTCTGTCTCTCCCACTTTAGTTGGAGCGGATTCGATGAAAAGGGTCCTTATGAAGGGTAAATAGAAGTTGACAAATCACGTTGTGGCTTTCACGTAGGTAAGAAAACGTTCTTGCTAGAACCCTATTGCAGCCACGTAAAACTTGCAACAACAATTAGAGGACGTCTAACTTGTTTTTGCAGCAAGTGTTTTGTGATGTGATATGGCCAAAGTTGTGATGAATGATGAATGATATATATGTGATGTATGAGATGTTCATGCTATTGTAATAGGAATCACGACTTGCATGTCGATGAGTATGACAACCGGCAGGAGCCATAGGAGTTGTCTTTATTTTTTGTATGACCTGCGTGTCATTGAGAAATGCCATGTAAATTACTTTACTTTATTGCTAAACGTGTTAGCATAGTAGTAGAAGTAATAGTTGGCGAGCAACTTCATGGAGACACGATGATGGAGATCATGATGATGGAGATCATGGTGTCATGCCGGTGACAAGATGATCATGGAGCCCCAAGATGGAGATCAAAGGAGCTATGTGATATTGGCCATATCATGTCACTATTATTATTTGATTGCATGTGATGTTTATCATGTTTTTGCATCTTGTTTACTTAGAACGACGGTAGTAAATAAGATGATCCCTCATAATAATTTCAAGAAAGTGTTCCCCCTAACTGTGCACCATTGCGACAGTTCGTTGTTTCGAAGCACCTCGTGATGATCGGGTGTGATAGATTCCAACGTTCACATACAATGGGTGTAAGACAGATTTACACATGCAAACACTTAGGTTGACTTGACGAGCCTAGCATGTACAGACATGGCCTCGGAACACAGAAGACCGAAAGGTCGAGCATGAGTCGTATAGAAGATACGATCAACATGAATATGTTCACCGATGTTGACTAGTCCGTCTCACGTGATGATCGGACACGGCCTAGTTAACTCGGATCATGTTATACTTAGATGACTAGAGGGATGTCTATCTGAGTGGGAGTTCATTAATAATTGATAGATGAACTTAATTATTATGAACTTAGTCTAAAATATTTACAATATGTCTTGTAGATCAAATGGCCAACGTTGTCCTCAACTTCAACGCGTTCCTAGAGAAAACCAAGCTGAAAGACGATGGCAGCAATTATACGGACTGGGTCCGGAACCTGAGCATCATCCTCATAGCTGCCAAGAAATATTATGTCCTACAAGCACCGCTAGGTGACGCACCTGTTCTCCCTGCAGAACAAGACGTTATGAACGCTTGGCAGACACGTACCGATGATTACTCCCTCGTTCAGTGCGGCATGCTTTACAGCTTAGAGCCGGGGCTCCAAAAGCGTTTTGAGAGACACGGAGCATATGAGATGTTCGAAGAGCTGAAAATGGTTTTTCAAGCTCATGCCCGGGTCGAGAGATATGAAGTCTCCGACAAGTTCTTCAGCTGTAAGATGGAGGAAAACAGTTCTGTCAGTGAGCACATACTCACTATGTCTGGGTTACATAACCGCTTGACTCAGCTGGGAGTTAATCTCCCGGATGATGCGGTCATTGACAGAATCCTTTAGTCGCTTCCACTGAGCTACAAGAGCTTCGTGATGAACTTCAATATGCAGGGGATGGAAAAGACCATTCCTGAAGTATTTGCAATGCTGAAATCAGCAGAGGTAGAAGTCAAAAAGGAACATCAAGTGTTGATGGTGAATAAAACCACTAAGTTCAAGAAAGGCAATGGTAAGAAGAACTTCAAGAAGGACGGCAAGGGAGTTGCCGCGCTCGGCAAGCAAGCTGCCGGTAAGAAGCCAAAGAATGGACCCAAGCCCGAGACTGAGTGCTTTTATTGCAAGGAAAGTGGTCACTGGAAGCGGAACTGCCCCAAATACTTAGCAGACAAGAAGGCCGGCAAAACGAAAGGTATATATGATATACATGTAATTGATGTGTACCTTACCAGTACTCGTAGTAGCTCCTGGGTATTTGATACCGGTGTAGTTGCTCACATTTGTAACTCAAAGCAGGAGCTGCGGAATAAGCGGAGACTGACGAAGGACGAGGTGACGATGCGCGTCGGGCATGGTTCCAAGGTTGATGTGATCGCCGTCGGCACGCTACCTCTACATTTACGTACGGGATTAGTTTTGAACCTCAATAATTGTTATTTAGTGCCAAGTTTGAGCATGAACATTGTATCAAGATCTCGTTTAATACGAGATGGCTACTCATTTAAATCCGAGAATAATGGTTGTTCTATTTATATGAGAGATATGTTTTATGGTCATGCTCCGATGGTGAATGGTTTATTCTTAATGAATCTCGAGCGTAATGCTACACATATTCATAGAGTGAGTACCAAAAGATGTAAGGTTGATAATGATAGTCCCACATACTTGTGGCACTGCCGCCTTGGTCACATAGGTGTCAAACGCATGAAGAAGCTCCATGCAGATGGACTTTTAGAGTCTCTTGATTACAAATCATTTGACACGTGCGAACCATGCCTCATGGGTAAAATGACCAAGACTCCGTTCTCAGGAACAATGGAGTGAGCAACCAACTAATTAGAAATCATACATACTGATGTGTGCGGTCCAATGAGTGTTGAGGCTCGCGGTGGCTATCGTTATGTTCTCACCCTCACTGATGACTTGAGTAGATATCGGTATGTCTATTTAATGAAACACAAGTCTGAGACCTTTGAAAAGTTCAAGGAATTTCAGAGTGAGGTTGAGAATCAACGTGACAGGAAAATCAAGTTCTTGCGATCAGATCGTGGAGGAGAATACTTGAGTCACGAGTTTGGCACACACTTAAGAAAATGTGGAATAGTTTCACAACTCACGCCACCTGGAACACCTCAGCGTAATGGTGTGTCCGAACGTCGTAATCGAACTCTATTAGATATGGTGCGATCTATGATGTCTCTTACCGATTTACCGCTATCATTTTGGGGCTATGCTTTAGAGACTGCCGCATTCACTTTAAATAGGGCTCCGTCGAAATTCGTTGAGACGACACCGTATGAATTATGGTTTGGGAAGAAACCTAAGCTATCGTTTCTAAAAGTTTGGGGGTGCGATGCTTATGTCAAGAAACTTCAACCTGAAAAGCTCGAACCCAAGTCGGAAAAATGCGTCTTCATAGGATACCCTAAAGAAACTATTGGGTATACCTTCTACCTCAGATCCGAAGGCAAGATCTTTGTTGCCAAGAATGGATCCTTTCTAGAGAAGGAGTTTCTCTCGAAAGAAGTAAGTGGGAGGAAAGTAGAACTTGATGAAGTATTACCTCTTGAACCGGAAAGTGGCGCAACTCAGGAAAATGTTCCTGTGGTGCCTGCACCAATTAGAGAGGAAGTTAATGATGATGATCAAGATACTTCTGATCAAGCTCCTACTAAAATTCGAAGGTCCACAAGGACACGTTCCGCACCAGAATGGTACGGCAACCCTGTCTTGGAAATCATGTTGTTAGACAACGGTGAACCTTCGAACTATGAAGAAGCGATGGCGGGCCCGGATTCCGACAAATGGCTGGAAGCCATGAAATACGAGATAGGATCCATGTATGAAAATGAAGTATGGACTTTAATTGACTTGCCCGTTGAGCGGCGAGCTATAGAAAATAAATGGATCTTTAAGAAGAAGACAGACGCGGATGGTAATGTGACCATCTATAAAGCTCGGCTTGTCGCTAAGGGTTATCGACAAGTTCAAGGGGTTGACTACGATGAGACTTTCTCACCGGTAGCGAAGCTGAAGTCCGTCCGAATCATGTTAGCAATTGCCGCATTCTATGATTATGAGATATGGCAAATGGACGTCAAAACGGCATTCCTTAATGGTTTCCTTAAGGAAGAATTGTATATGATGCAGCCGGAAGGTTTTGTCGATCCTAAGAATGCTGACGAGGTGTGCAAGCTCCAACGCTCGATTTATGGGCTGGTGCAAGCATCTCGGAGTTGGAAAATTTGCTTTGATGAGATGATCAAAGCGTTTGGGTTTATGCAGACTTATGGAGAAGCCTGCGTTTACAAGAAAGTGAGTGGGAGCTCTGTAGAATTTCTCATATTATATGTAGATGACATACTTTTGATTGGGAAATGATATAGAGCTTTTGGACAGCATTAAGGCCTACTTGAATAAGAGTTTTTTCAATGAAGAACCTTGGAGAAGCTGCTTATATATTAGGCATCAAGATCTATAGAGATAGATCAAGACGCCTCATAGGTCTTTCACAAAGCACATACCTTGATAAGATATTGAAGAATTTCAATATGGATCAGTCTAAGAAGGGGTTCTTGCCTGTGTTGCAAGGTGTGAAATTGAGCTCAGCTCAATGTCCGACCACGACAGAAGATATAGAAGAGATGAGTGTCATCCCCTATGCCTCAGCCATAGGTTCTATTATGTATGCCATGCTGTGTACCAGACCTGATGTAAACCTTGCCGTAAGTTTGGTAGGTAGGTACCAAAGTAATCCCGGCAAGGAACACTGGACAGCGGTCAAGAATATCCTGAAGTACCTGAAAAGGGTTATGGAGGTGACGAAGAGCTCGTCGTAAAGGGTTACGTCGATGCTAGCTTCGACACAGATCTGGATGACTCTAAGTCACAAACCGGATACGTGTATATTTTGAATGGTGGGGCAGTAAGCTGGTGCAGTTGCAAGCAGAGCGTCGTGGCGGGATCTACATGTGAAGTGGAGTACATGGCAGCCTCGGAGGCAACACATGAAGCAATTTGGGTGAAGGAGTTCATCACCGACCTAGGAGTCATACCCAAAGCGTCGGGGCCGATCAAACTCTTCTGTGACAACACTGGAGCTATTGCACTTGCCAAGGAGCCCAGGTTTCACAAGAAGACCAGGCACATCAAGCGTCGCTTCAACTCCATTCGTGAAAATGTTCAAGATGGAGACATAGATATTTGTAAAGTACATACGGACCTGAATGTAGTAGATCCGCCGACTAAACCTCTCCCTGGAGCAAAACATGATCAACACCAGAATTCCATGGGTGTTCGATTCATCACAATGTAACTAGATTATTGACTCTAGTGCAAGTGGCAGATTGTTAGAAATATGCCCTAGAGGCAATAATAAAAGGATTATTATTATATTTCCTTGTTCATGATAATTGTCTTTTATTCATGCTATAATTGTGTTATCCGTAAATCGTAATACATGTGTGAATACATAGACACCAACATGTCCCTAGTAAGCCTCTAGTTGACTAGCTCGTTGATCAACAGATAGTCATGGTTTCCTGACTATGGACATTGGATGTCATTGATAACGAGATCACATCATTAGGAGAATGATGTGATGGACAAGATTCAATCCTAAACATAGC